>NW_026968092.1:0-130000 GCF_028390025.1 Pseudophryne corroboree | reverse complement strand
TTAGGAATGGAGAAGGCCAGCAGCTGTTAAAGTACTTTACCCACGATGCTGTGGGGATAAGAGTAACATCTAGGAGGTGGAGCATAGCACCGCGCTCTTTTTGAACCGTACAGTCAGACGCCCTCTCTCCAGAGACTGACATTGCTGGAATAAATAAGCACAACTAACTTTAATGGAATACAACTATTGAAACTAAAATTCTATATGACACTTTTTAGGATTGGATACCATCGATTAAGGATTTCTGTCCATAAACCCTTATTGGGTAACCTTAATTATTTGAAGATAAAAGGAGTCTTGTTCAATTGTTCAGTTAATATATTTTTAATGATATATTGTTATTATGTGTGCATAATGTGTATGTAAAATAAATTTTTTATAAATTTGTTATTGTGCTCCCTAGGTATTCCTGATACCTTTTTTTGTTAGGGGTTAAAGTGTATCAGAACGGGGCAGAACTGCGTTTCCGTCAGTTGTATGTGGAATAAGCGGCACTGCTACCATGGGCATTTATTATGTGTATAAGCGGCATTGATACTGTGGACGTTAACATGTATGTAAGTGGCACTGCTACCACGGACATTTATTATGTGTATAAGAGGCACTGCTGCCACGGGGAATTATGTGTATAAGGGGCATTCCTACCGTGGGCATCATTATGTGTATAAGCGGCACTGCTATTTACAGGGGGTTTCCTTTTGTTTGTTAACTTTCACATTACACTGTTGATATAAGTGAAGTGGAGATGGCAATTAAGGTGACTGAAGGAAGGCCACACCCCCACACCACTGATCATGCCCCCCACACCACTAGCCACACCCCATGTGGCGGTGCACAATTAGGCCCTTTGTAAATTTCAGCTCCAGGCCCATGTGGACCTTAATCTGGCACTGCTCACACCTGTTAAGCTGGATACACACAGAATGCCCTACACAGGGGGTGAAATGAGCGCCCCCCCACCCCTCGTACGCTCAGTACACATCACGCTGTGCTGAGCGGGGGGAGAGATGTGTGCTGAGCAGTTCGCTCAGCACACATCTCTCCCCAAAATCGGGCCGTGAATACAGACCTTTAAACTGGATCCACACTTAGATTATCTGTCCAATTTTTTTTTTTCTAGTTGAAACAAAATTATGCTAATATGTGGCAGCAAATGACAATTGACCATTTGCTCACAAACACTGGAAAACATCCAAAAATGGTCATTTAGATAAATTGGTTAAATCCATTTCATTTAGCTAATTTATCCAAACTACCTTTATTGTATCTTTGTGGGTGAATGATGTGTGGGTCAGTGTTGAGGGTGGTGGAGGAGATGGGTAATAGGCACAGCAGGGTGTGGACAGTCAAATAGTGTGCTTAGAGGTTCAGAGTCATTGTATGAGACTCTGGCAACAGTGACTTGATGAGTCTGGTGTCCATAGGGTGGGACGCACTAACCTTTTTATGCTGCTGAGTTGCAATGCTAATAATATTTTTTTGCAAAGTACCAATAGCTTCATATAATGTTCACAATTTTTATGCAGGATCAAGTAGCTCAATGGGTAGGGTGTTTGATTAGAATTCAACAGGTTATAGGTTCGAATCCTGGGTATGGTAGTTTGAGGTGTTATTTAATAAAGTGTGTTTATATATTAGTCACACATGGCTTACTTGTACAAATGGCATGTTACCAGTTAGTGCTGACTGCTGATATGCCATTTGCACAAGCAAGCCATGTGTGACTGTATATGCATTTAAGGAGGGCCCCCCGGCAATACCACAAACCATTGAGTGTCAAGTATACTAGATATATCTTCATATCTCATGTGCTTTCTCTGAGACCAATCTTGTTATGCCCCTTCCCCACGAGGCATGCGCCTTTTGTCCATATTGCAAAAATAGTGGGGGGGGGGGGCATATAATTCTCTGTCACAGGGCACTAAAAAGTCTAGTTATGGCTCTGGTATGCATTATGTAATCTGGCAGACCATCTCTCCAACACTGGCTGATTGGAATAGAAATCCGGTTATCTATGTGAGCAAATGACCATCAACGATTTACTCTCAAACACTAGAAAATGGACAAAAATTGTCCCCTAAACAAATTGGTTAAATTTTGGGTTTAACCAATTTGTGTAATGACCATTTTTGACCACTTTTCTAGTGTTTGGGAGCAAATGGTTAATCGACATTTGCTCCTATACATTACCAGATTTTTATTCCATCCATCCAGACTGGATAGATAGCCTGACAGATAATTGAGTAGTGTACGCCCAGGATAACTGTCAGTTATGCTTTCTTTTATGATGGCACACAAATGGGTGGGCAGATCCAGGGCAAGCACTGCCCACTCATGCATAGTTGTCAACTGATGTGAAGTTCCAGGGGGCAATCTCAGTTATAAATAAAAGTATCTGGAAATTGTCCCTAGTTTAATTAAAAAAAAAAAAAAAATTGATCAACTCCATTTATTTAGTATGATATCCCAGGTGATAGGATGCCGGCAGTCAGAATAACATGCTTTATTAAATAACACATCTCAAACTACAATACCCAGGATTCAAACCTATAACCTGTTGAATTCTAATCAAACACCCTACCCATTGAGCTATTTGATCCTGCATAAAAATTGTGAACATTATATGAAGCTATTGGTACTTTGAAAAAAAAAAAGTACCAGCATTGCAACGCAGCAGATCCATGCAGTTTGCAGCCACACACTACATGTATCTGCTCAGCCACAATGCTGATTATTTCTTCACAAAGTACAAGGTGAGCTCCAAATAGAATTCTCTATCTTAGAATTATACCTTTCTATGCCAAACCTAGAAGTCGGGCCCCCCACCCTGGGATCCCCCAGAGGGAGGCCCGCCCCGTCATGCGGCAGGCTTGTCCGTTTTGGAAGCAGGCTGACGGGCAGCCCAGGCTTGCTTCAGTCTGGGCTTGGCAGGTCTGGAAGCATGAGCTTGCTTTGGGTATGCCTGACCATGGGTACGCTTTACCTGGAGGATGAAAGGGCCAAGGAAAAGTACTTTTAGCCTTCTGCGTGGTAGGAGTCATACTAGGTAGGCAAGTTGTTTTAGCAGTAGCCAGATCAGCTACAATCTTATTGAGGTCTTCTCCAAAGAGAGTGTCTCCCTTGAAAGGAAGCACCTCCAGGGTTTTCTTGGAATCCATATCCACCGACCAGGATCTCAACCAGCTGTATAAAGTATTACCTTGGAACTGGCTCTCCACTCCCCATTATCTGGTTATCATGACTTCCTCCGCCAGTTTCCAGACTCGCTTGCTGAAGCTCGGCCACTTCTTCCTAGCAGCAGGCTCCTGGATCACTGGGCAGCAGAGGTGCTTGGGAGCCGGATGGGGGAGGAGCAATAAGGCAGGCAGCCTTTGGCACCCACACACCCACACACACCCACACACACCCACACACACACACACACACACACACCCACACCCACACACACACACACACACACACACACACACACCAAAAAAGAACATATCCCAGTTTAACATAACACTATGTGGTGCAAGGTATGGAGCTGGTCACTTGTATCAGACCTCTGACATTTGCCTTTTCACCCATATTGCATACTTTTTCTTGCAGGTTGTGTCTTAATTCAAGAAGTGTTCTAAGTACTTCAGCTTAGTATCTTTACTGACCCCTCTTTACCCCACACTACATAACTGACCCCTCTATACCCTACACTACATCACTGACCTTTCTATAACCATCACTGCATTACTGACACCTCTTTACAGTACACTGACCTCTATATACCTGCTAGTACATCCCTGATGCCTATATTCCCTACGCTACATCCCTGACACCTCTATTCCCTACGCCACATCCCTGACGCCTCTATTCCCTACGCCACATCCCTGATGCCTCTATTCCCTACGCCACATCCCTGATGCCTCTATTCCCTACGCCACATCCCTGACGCCTCTATTCCCTACGCCACATCCCTGACGCCTCTATTCCCTACGCCACATCCCTGACGCCTCTATTTCCTACGCCACATCCCTGACGCCTCTATTTCCTACGCCACATCCATGATGCCTCTATTCCCTACGCCACATCCATGACGCCTCTATTCCCTACGCCACATCCCTGACGCCTCTATTCCCTACGCCACATCCCTGACGCCTCTATTCCCTACGCCACATCCCTGACGCCTCTATTCCCTACGCCACATCCCTGACGCCTCTATTCCCTACGCTACATCCCTGACGCCTCTATTCCCTACGCTACATCCCTGACGCCTCTATACAGTACAATGCATTACTGATCCCTCTAGACCATACATCCTCATTACATCAGAGAGTTAGTGAAACACTGGAAAAAATAAGGGTATAAGTGGACTACAGAAACTGATGCTCTAAACAAAGGAGAGAGAGAGAGAGAGAGAGAGAGAGAGAGTAAAGCACAAGGGAAAGTGGGCAATTGGAACACCATAGAGAGAGGAGAGATAGAAATGCCTGAAAAAGTAAAGGGGGTTGGGTATGGCATCCGGCGCTCGGGATTCCAGAGGTCACATGATCCCCAATCCTAATACTAACCCTCTGGGGGGGTGGTGGATAGGGCTAACCCTCAGGGGGTGGCAGCTAGGGCTACCGCCCCCCCCCTCCTAGTGCCTTCCCTTACACCACCTCCCCTGGTCCGACTCCTAACCCTCCCTCCAATACTCACCTTCGGGATGTTGGCTGTCTGTGTGCCGGCACCAGTCTCCCAAGTGGTGTCAGGATTCCAACATCGGTCAAATGACCGCCGGTATACCGTCTGCCAGGATGGTAAATGTATCCTGAGGACAGGTAGTGAGTGTGGAGGGATAGGTGGTTCAGTAAAATGTAACGGCTCAAACTGCGATCATTCACTGATAAATTGATTTATAGCTCTCCCTTTTTAACCATTGCAATTATAAAAGCAATGTTTTTTAAACTTTTAAATAAAGCTTGTTAGCATCCCCAGCACACTGTATATGCTGGGAGATGTAGTTATCAATATGAAAACATTTAATTACTGTATGAACTCTAATCCCCCAACTGAAACCTGGATGGTGCTCCTGGCAAGTGACATCCTGGCCAAGGGGTAGATACGCCCCTGAGGGTCAGGGCCAGCAACAGAAATCTTGGGCCCCAGTACACTGATATCTCTGGGGCCCCCTTAAGCCCCCCTTAACTTGGCAGAGGGATCTTTAAAAAAAAAATGGAGCCTTTGACTCGGACCGTCAGTGAGGCCGGCAGGTGGTTTTCATACTGGGCTATCCAGCTCTTCGGTGGCGGTGGCAGGGACATTCAGAAAAGGGCCAGCACAGCAACATGCATAATAATGGCAATACAGTATGGACCACAGGGACTGGACAAAGTGATGGGGTAAAAGGAGGGGGGAGGGTTTAGTTGGCCTGTTGACACTGCAGCATACTTACGACTGCAAGGGATATAGGACTCTTGAGTTCACGGGCCAATTTCATGGCAGTCTCGGATAGGAGGGCATTGTGGATTCACCAAGGGAATGCTGATGCTGACTCCAAGAACTTCAGCGCAGTCCGGTGCCGGCACCCGCCACAGGCAGCGACAGCTCTGTACCTGCTGTAGTGTATGGTGCAGGTGTATGACACCTGCAGCTGTCCAAATCGACAGCTGCAGGTGTCGGAATGGTCAGCGATGCTGACCGTTCATATATTGCCCGCGCATATCCGCCTGCTATGTTTTAGATAGCCGCACCGCAGCCATCATACATGGGGGAGAAGAGGTATAACGCACATCATGTGCGCTGATACCGCTTCTCCCCCATATTGCCAGATCATACATTTACCGAAAATAGAGCACGGCGCTATGCTCCACCTCCTAGATGTTACACTTATCCCCACAGCAATAATGTAACGGAATAACTTTTACGCTGACAAAAGGAGGTCGCCGGGGCTCTGTATGTAACGTACCAGCGCTATGCTCCACCTTTGATGTTTGTAGTTATTGTACAAAGTTACTGTATATCCAAGATGCTATTAACAAACATTAGGAATGGAGAAGGCCAGCAGCTGTTAAAGTACTTTACCCACGATGCTGTGGGGATAAGAGTAACATCTAGGAGGTGGAGCATAGCACCGCGCTCTTTTTGAACCGTACAGTCAGACGCCCTCTCTCCAGAGACTGACATTGCTGGAATAAATAAGCACAACTAACTTTAATGGAATACAACTATTGAAACTAAAATTCTATATGACAATTTTTAGGATTGGATACCATCGATTAAGGATTTCTGTCCATAAACCCTTATTGGGTAACCTTAATTATTTGAAGATAAAAGGAGTCTTGTTCAATTGTTCAGTTAATATATTTTTAATGATATATTGTTATTATGTGTGCATAATGTGTATGTAAAATACATTTTTTATAAATTTGTTATTGTGCTCCCTAGGTATTCCTGATACCTTTTTTTGTTAGGGGTTAAAGTGTATCAGAACGGGGCAGAACTGCGTTTCCGTCAGTTGTATGTGGAATAAGCGGCACTGCTACCATGGGCATTTATTATGTGTATAAGCGGCATTGATACTGTGGACGTTAACATGTATGTAAGTGGCACTGCTACCACGGACATTTATTATGTGCATAAGAGGCACTGCTGCCACGGGGAATTATGTGTATAAGGGGCATTCCTACCGTGGGCATCATTATGTGTATAAGCGGCACTGCTATTTACAGGGGGTTTCCTTTTGTTTGTTAACTTTCACATTACACTGTTGATATAAGTGAAGTGGAGATGGCAATTAAGGTGACTGAAGGAAGGCCACACCCCCACACCACTGATCATGCCCCCCACACCACTAGCCACACCCCATGTGGCGGTGCACAATTAGGCCCTTTGTAAATTTCAGCTCCAGGCCCATGTGGACCTTAATCTGGCACTGCTCACACCTGTTAAGCTGGATACACACAGAATGCCCTACACAGGGGGTGAAATGAGCGCCCCCCCACCCCTCGTACGCGCAGTACACATCACGCTGTGCTGAGCGGGGGGAGAGATGTGTGCTGAGCAGTTCGCTCAGCACACATCTCTCCCCAAAATCGGGCCGTGAATACGGACCTTTAAACTGGATCCACACTTAGATTATCTGTCCAATTTTTTTTTTTTCTAGTTGAAACAAAATTATGCTAATATGTGGCAGCAAATGACAATTGACCATTTGCTCACAAACACTGGAAAACATCCAAAAATGGTCATTTAGATAAATTGGTTAAATCCATTTCATTTAGCTAATTTATCCAAACTACCTTTATTGTATCTTTGTGGGTGAATGATGTGTGGGTCAGTGTTGAGGGTGGTGGAGGAGATGGGTAATAGGCACAGCAGGGTGTGGACAGTCAAATAGTGTGCTTAGAGGTTCAGAGTCATTGTATGAGACTCTGGCAACAGTGACTTGATGAGTCTGGTGTCCATAGGGTGGGACGCACTAACCTTTTTATGCTATTGAAATAGTTCTCCTCCTGACGGACGCAGTTCCTTGCTCCGAGGTTGGTGTATTGTCCTGTTGCAGCGCCTCTCCACTGTGGTCACAGTGAGCTGTGTGGTGTTGCTGGCGCATGCCAATCTCCCCCCAACCTCCCTCTGGCATTTCAGACCTACGTACGCATGATGGGATCTTGTATGATATGCGCGTGTGCTGTAGAGATGAAAGTGGCGGTGAGGAGGCAGATCGTGAGATGGGGAAACTTTGTGGACTGTTAGCGAAGGGGAGCACTGGGCAATCTGAGTTGCAAAGAGGGCAGCAGAAGAGGTTATTGCATGTGCACTGGTGACAGGTCCATCCTTGGTGGCTAGCCTCAGTGGTAAAGGGGTACATGAGCTAGTGTCCCTTGGTCAGCCATGTACCATGGCCACCTCCCTACCTCCTATATATTCTCCCTAATCTGTCACTTTGTTACGGTCTGCTGCTGGCACTGGTGTATCGTCCTGCAGATGCCGTCTCCGCCCATTGCTGTGACTTCCCCCAGAGTTAGCCACACAGAGTGACAGATCTGGGAAAATATATAGGAGATCATTACTTTCACTTGCAGCCTACCTTATTTTTTGCAGCCTAGCATGCTCCTGACCCCTTCTCTCACTAATACTTATACAACATTCATGAACTCATCTTAAGGTTTCTTTATTATTCAGTCACACTGTCTTGGATCCAAACCATTTCCTGTGGCATTGCAGTCAAACAATTGAGCTATTTACCCTTGCATAGAAAGGTATAATCTAAGCTAGAGAATTCTATTTGGAGCTCACCTTGTACTTTGTGAAGAAATAATCAGCATTGTGGCTGAGCAGATATATGGAGTGTGTGGCTGCACACTGCATTGATCTGCTGAGTTGCAATGCTAATAATATTTTTTTGCAAAGTACCAATAGCTTCATATAATGTTCACAATTTTTATGCAGGATCAAGTAGCTCAATGGGTAGGGTGTTTGATTAGAATTCAACAGGTTATAGGTTCGAATCCTGGGTATGGTAGTTTGAGGTGTTATTTAATAAAGTGTGTTTATATATTAGTCACACATGGCTTACTTGTACAAATGGCATGTTACCAGTTAGTGCTGACTGCTGATATGCCATTTGCACAAGCAAGCCATGTGTGACTGTATATGCATTTAAGGAGGGCCCCCCGGCAATACCACAAACCATTGAGTGTCAAGTATACTAGATATATCTTCATATCTCATGTGCTTTCTCTGAGACCAATCTTGTTATGCCCCTTCCCCACGAGGCATGCGCCTTTTGTCCATATTGCAAAAATAGTGGGGGGGGGGGCATATAATTCTCTGTCACAGGGCACTAAAAAGTCTAGTTATGGCTCTGGTATGCATTATGTAATCTGGCAGACCATCTCTCCAACACTGGCTGATTGGAATAGAAATCCGGTTATCTATGTGAGCAAATGACCATCAACGATTTACTCTCAAACACTAGAAAATGGACAAAAATGGTCCCCTAAACAAATTGGTTAAATTTTGGGTTTAACCAATTTGTGTAATGACCATTTTTGACCACTTTTCTAGTGTTTGGGAGCAAATGGTTAATCGACATTTGCTCCTATACATTACCAGATTTTTATTCCATCCATCCAGACTGGATAGATAGCCTGACAGATAATTGAGTAGTGTACGCCCAGGATAACTGTCAGTTATGCTTTCTTTTATGATGGCACACAAATGGGTGGGCAGATCCAGGGCAAGCACTGCCCACTCATGCATAGTTGTCAACTGATGTGAAGTTCCAGGGGGCAATCTCAGTTATAAATAAGTATCTGGAAATTGTCCCTAGTTTAATTAAAAAAAAAAAAAAAAAAAAATTGATCAACTCCATTTATTTAGTATGATATCCCAGGTGATAGGATGCCGGCAGTCAGAATAACATGCTTTATTAAATAACACATCTCAAACTACAATACCCAGGATTCAAACCTATAACCTGTTGAATTCTAATCAAACACCCTACCCATTGAGCTATTTGATCCTGCATAAAAATTGTGAACATTATATGAAGCTATTGGTACTTTGAAAAAAAAAAGTACCAGCATTGCAACGCAGCAGATCCATGCAGTTTGCAGCCACACACTACATGTATCTGCTCAGCCACAATGCTGATTATTTCTTCACAAAGTACAAGGTGAGCTCCAAATAGAATTCTCTATCTTAGAATTATACCTTTCTATGCCAAACCTAGAAGTCGGGCCCCCCACCCTGGGATCCCCCAGAGGGAGGCCCGCCCCGTCATGCGGCAGGCTTGTCCGTTTTGGAAGCAGGCTGACGGGCAGCCCAGGCTTGCTTCAGTCTGGGCTTGGCAGGTCTGGAAGCATGAGCTTGCTTTGGGTATGCCTGACCATGGGTACGCTTTACCTGGAGGATGAAAGGGCCAAGGAAAAGTACTTTTAGCCTTCTGCGTGGTAGGAGTCATACTAGGTAGGCAAGTTGTTTTAGCAGTAGCCAGATCAGCTACAATCTTATTGAGGTCTTCTCCAAAGAGAGTGTCTCCCTTGAAAGGAAGCACCTCCAGGGTTTTCTTGGAATCCATATCCACCGACCAGGATCTCAACCAGCTGTATAAAGTATTACCTTGGAACTGGCTCTCCACTCCCCATTATCTGGTTATCATGACTTCCTCCGCCAGTTTCCAGACTCGCTTGCTGAAGCTCGGCCACTTCTTCCTAGCAGCAGGCTCCTGGATCACTGGGCAGCAGAGGTGCTTGGGAGCCGGATGGGGGAGGAGCAATAAGGCAGGCAGCCTTTGGCACCCACACACACCCACACACACCCACACACACCCACACACACCCACACACACCCACACACACACCCACACACACACACACACACCCACACACACACACACACACACCAAAAAAGAACATATCCCAGTTTAACATAACACTATGTGGTGCAAGGTATGGAGCTGGTCACTTGTATCAGACCTCTGATATTTGCCTTTTCACCCATATTGCATACTTTTTCTTGCAGGTTGTGTCTTAATTCAAGAAGTGTTCTAAGTACTTCAGCTTAGTATCTTTACTGACCCCTCTTTACCCCACACTACATAACTGACCCCTCTATACCCTACACTACATCACTGACCTTTCTATAACCATCACTGCATTACTGACACCTCTTTACAGTACACTGACCTCTATATACCTGCTAGTACATCCCTGATGCCTATATTCCCTACGCTACATCCCTGACACCTCTATTCCCTACGCCACATCCCTGACGCCTCTATTCCCTACGCCACATCCCTGATGCCTCTATTCCCTACGCCACATCCCTGACGCCTCTATTCCCTACGCCACATCCCTGACGCCTCTATTCCCTACGCCACATCCCTGACGCCTCTATTCCCTACGCCACATCCCTGACGCCTCTATTCCCTACGCCACATCCCTGACGCCTCTATTTCCTACGCCACATCCCTGACGCCTCTATTTCCTACGCCACATCCATGATGCCTCTATTCCCTACGCCACATCCATGACGCCTCTATTCCCTACGCCACATCCCTGACGCCTCTATTCCCTACGCCACATCCCTGACGCCTCTATTCCCTACGCCACATCCCTGACGCCTCTATTCCCTACGCTACATCCCTGATGCCTCTATTCCCTACGCTACATCCCTGACGCCTCTATACAGTACAATGCATTACTGATCCCTCTAGACCATACATCCTCATTACATCAGAGAGTTAGTGAAACACTGGAAAAAATAAGGGTATAAGTGGACTACAGAAACTGATGCTCTAAACAAAGGAGAGAGAGAGAGAGAGAGAGAGAGAGAGAGAGAGAGTAAAGCACAAGGGAAAGTGGGCAATTGGAACACCATAGAGAGAGGAGAGATAGAAATGCCTGAAAAAGTAAAGGGGGTTGGGTATGGCATCCGGCGCTCGGGATTCCAGAGGTCACATGATCCCCAATCCTAATACTAACCCTCTGGGGGGGTGGTGGATAGGGCTAACCCTCAGGGGGTGGCAGCTAGGGCTACCCCCCCCCCTCCTAGTGCCTTCCCTTACACCACCTCCCCTGGTCCGACTCCTAACCCTCCCTCCAATACTCACCTTCGGGATGTTGGCTGTCTGTGTGCCGGCACCAGTCTCCCAAGTGGTGTCAGGATTCCAACATCGGTCAAATGACCGCCGGTATACCGTCTGCCAGGATGGTAAATGTATCCTGAGGACAGGTAGTGAGTGTGGAGGGATAGGTGGTTCAGTAAAATGTAACGGCTCAAACTGCGATCATTCACTGATAAATTGATTTATAGCTCTCCCTTTTTAACCATTGCAATTATAAAAGCAATGTTTTTTAAACTTTTAAATAAAGCTTGTTAGCATCCCCAGCACACTGTATATGCTGGGAGATGTAGTTATCAATATGAAAACATTTAATTACTGTATGAACTCTAATCCCCCAACTGAAACCTGGATGGTGCTCCTGGCAAGTGACATCCTGGCCAAGGGGTAGATACGCCCCTGAGGGTCAGGGCCAGCAACAGAAATCTTGGGCCCCAGTACACTGATATCTCTGGGGCCCCCTTAAGCCCCCCTTAACTTGGCAGAGGGATCTTTAAAAAAAAAATGGAGCCTTTGACTCGGACCGTCAGTGAGGCCGGCAGGTGGTTTTCATACTGGGCTATCCAGCTCTTCGGTGGCGGTGGCAGGGACATTCAGAAAAGGGCCAGCACAGCAACATGCATAATAATGGCAATACAGTATGGACCACAGGGACTGGACAAAGTGATGGGGTAAAAGGAGGGGGGAGGGTTTAGTTGGCCTGTTGACACTGCAGCATACTTACGACTGCAAGGGATATAGGACTCTTGAGTTCACGGGCCAATTTCATGGCAGTCTCGGATAGGAGGGCATTGTGGATTCACCAAGGGAATGCTGATGCTGACTCCAAGAAGAAAGGGAGTCTCTTGCCTATGAAGGTGAAGCCTTGTTTGGCGACGGCCTAGTTAATTTGATCTCGGCAGCTCCCGCAGGTAAGTCAACCTTCTTGCCCTATGTTCCCTCTCAACGGATGAAGACGCATCATTATCTACCGCAGTCATTTTGGCCCAATAGATATGCAAGAAGTTAAGATTCCCCTTTCTTTGCAGGTAGAGGAAGGAGAAGGAAGAGGTCTGTAGCCTCTTCAAGATCGCAGGAGCAGAGATTGTCCTCTGCTTCTGCCAAATCCACTGCATGACGCTGGGGCTTTCTTGCAGGAGCCCACACCAGTGGGGGCACGTCTAAAACTCTTCAGTCAGTTCTGGATTCATTCGGACCTGGACTCGTGGGTTTTACAAATAGTGTCCCAAGGGTACAAACTGGGGTTTCAAGACGTTCCCCCTCACCGATTGTTCAAATTGGCCTTAGTCAGCAGGGAGAAGGTTTTTATTCAAGCCTCTTCGTGGTCCCGAAGCCGGACGGCTCAGTCAGACCAATCTAAAATCTGAAATCCCTCAATTTCTTCCTAAAGAAATTCAATTTCAAGATGGAATCTCACAGGGTAGTGATCTCCAGTCCGGAGGAAAGAGATTTCATGGTTTTGGTAGACATAAAGGATGCCTACTTACATGTTCTCATTTAGCCACTGCATCAAGCTACCTAAGGTTTGCAATTCAGGATTGTCATTACCAATTTCATACATTGCCGTTTGGTCTGTCCACGGCTCCGAGGATTTTCACCAGGGTGATGGCGGAAATGATGGTTCTCCTTCGCAAGCAAGGAGTCACAATTATCCCGTACTTGGATGATCTCCTGATAAAGGCGAGATCCAGGGACCAGTTGGTGCAAAACATTGCACTCTCCCTGACAGTTCTTCAACAACATGGTTGGCTCCTACACTTGCCAAAATCGCAGTTGGTCCCAATGACGCGGTAGTTGTTTTTGGGAGTCATACTGGACACAGAAGAGGTTTTCTTCCAGGGGAAAGGCTATGTAGATCCAGAGTCTGGTCAAACAAATTCTGAAACCAGCAAGAGTGTTAATCCATCAATGCATTCGGTTGCTGGGGAAGATGGTTGTGGCCTACGAGGCCATTCAGTTTGGCAGGTTCCATGCCAGAGTGTTCCAGTGGGACCTGTTGGACAAGTGGTCCGGATCCCACCTACACATGCACCGGAGGATAATCCTGTCTTCCAAGACCAGAATCTCACTCCATTGGTGGCTGCACAGTTCTCACCTCCTAGAGGGGCGATGGTTCGGGATCCAGCACTGGATCCTAGGGACCACAGATGCAACCCTCCGAGGCTGGGAAGCAGTCACACAGGGGGAAAACGTCCAAGGAAGATGGTCAAGTCAGGAAAGTTGTCTCCACATAAATGTTCTGGAGTTAAGGGCCATTTAATAACTGCAGACACAGTACACACTGGGACGGGTGCCCAGCATCCTCTACAGACTAAGAGAAAAGGATTTACCGGTAGGTATTAAAATCCTAGTTTCTCTAACGTCCTAGAGGATGCTGGGGACTCCGTAAGGACCATGGGGATAGACGGGCTCCGCAGAGTTCATGATCTTCACTGAGGTAACGCACAGCACTGCAGCTGTGCGCCATTGCTCCCATACACCTCGCATACTCCGGTCACTGTAAGGGTGCAGGGCGCAGGGGGGGCACCCTGGGCAGCAATATAAACCTCTTTTTGGCAAAAATATAACATATATACAGCTGGGCACTGTATATATGTATGAGCCCCCGCCAATTTTACAGTTTAAGCGGGACAGAAGCCCGCCGCCGAGGGGGCGGGGCTTCTCCCTCAGCACTCACCAGCGCCATTTTTTCTCCACAGCACCGCTGAGAGGAAGCTCCCCGGACTCTCCCCTGCTTATACCACGGTAGAGAAGATGGTTGAAAAGAGGGGGGGGGGGGGGCACAAAATTCGGCGCAAATTACATACAGCAGCGCTACTGGACAAACATTAAGTTACTGTGTTATTCCTGGGTTATATAGCGCTGGGGTGTGTGCTGGCATACTCTCTCTCTGTCTCTCCAAAGGGCCTTGTGGGGAAACTGTCTTCAGAAAAAGCATTCCCTGTGTGTGTGGTGTGTCGGTACACGTGTGTCGACACGTCTGAGGAAGAAGGCTATATTAGAGAGGAGCGGGAGCAAATGAATGTGGTGTCCTCACTGACACCTGATTGGATGGATATGCGGAATGCTTTAAATGCTAGTGTAAACTCATTGCACAAAAGATTAGACAAGGCTGAAGCTTTGGGACAGTCAGGGTCTCAACCCATGCCTGATCCTATGTTGCAGGGACTGTCAGGGTCTCATAAGCGCCCACTATCCCAGATTGTTGACACAGATACCGACATGGATTCTGACTCCAGTGTCGATTACGATGATGCAAAGTTACAGCCAAAATTGGCAAAATCCATTCGATATATGATTATGGCAATAAAAGATGTTTTGCACATCACAGAGGAACCCCCTGTCCCTGACAAGAGGGTACATATGTACAAGGGAAAGAAGCCTGAGGTAACCTTTGAGGGGGTCACACGAGCTGAACGAGTTATGTGAAAAAGCTTGGGAATCTCCAGATAAAAGACTGCAGATTTCCAAAAGGATTCTTATGGCGTATCCTTTTCCATCAACGGATAGGTTACGATGGAAATCCTCCCCTAGGATGGACAAAGCATTAACACGCACAGCTACAGTTGGAAAATCAAATTTTTACCTTATGTTCCCTCACAGCATAAGAAAGCTCCGCATTATCAAATGCAGTCCTTTCGGTCACAAAGAAACAAGAAAGTGCGAGGTGCGTCCTTTCTTGCCAGAGGTAGGGGCAGAGGAATAAAGCTGCACAACACAGCTAGTTCCCAGGAACAGAAGTCCTCCCCGGCCTCTACAAAATCTACCTCATGACGCTGGGGCTCCACTGGCAGAGTCCGGCCCATGTGATGTCATGCAGCTGCTCTGACCACACCTCCTGTTTCTCCGTTGCCGACCCCGTTTTGAAACCGTGCCCCCGCACCGCTCCATCTCCGACTTGGAAATGGAGTGTTGTTGACCCCCCTCCCCCCCCCCCTTCACCGATTCACCGGGGTGCCGCAGAAAATGCAGGCGGATGCGTATGCTCTTAGCAGTTTTTGCAGTTGGATTGCGATCCAACCTGAATCAGGCCCCATTACCTATCACAATGCACTGCGGGTAGTACAAAATGGGGTTAATATAGGAGAAAAAAACCCCAGAGCTGTGATCCTTAACTGTCCCTGGTGGCTAGTGGAGCGGCTGCCCAGTAATCAGTGTCCACGCCAGTGCGCACACGGCCCGCCCCCATCAGCGGCCTCGTGATCCCGGAGGGTTGTGTGTGTGTGACTGACCTTAGGAAGAAACCGGAGCCTCCGCTGCAGTGACCCAGCAACCGGGGCACGGGAGTATACTGCGCCACTGGGAGTGATGGAGCTGCAGTAAAGAAGTCTATTAGACCTAGCCTGCTGCAGCCCTTGTAGATTCTTATAAAAAAAGTTCTTCTTTTCTTGCCAAAATTAATAGCTAAGAATAGGCTGCCTGAGGCAGACCCCTGTTAAGTGGCCTGCTACTGAAGGCACCAACTACAAACTGAGCTCCCTGTTCATGGAAGCGAGGTTATAGAGGAGCATCTTGGGAACAGTCAAAAGCTTTGAGCCTGTTGGTGCCTCAGATCAAGATCCTACTCTACACCCCAATGTGAATCCTTGTGGAGTCCAGTGTACACCACAGAAGAAATTAATGTGTCACACCCATTGGCAGTAACATTAGAATAGCTGCTGATGGGCACAATTGAGAAAGGAAGGGGGGAAAACATTTGAATCCAGCACATATATGTAATTTGAATATGTAATTTGTACCTTCCTACTTTAAAATGTAATGGATGAACCTCACCCTGTGAGAACTATCTTCATGATCAAGAGATCTCATATGCAAGATAAGTATGAGTTGGGATAGGGCTGTGGAGGGCGGCTGCTCGGGCACACCCCTGTCAAGTTAAGGAGATTCAACTGAGGCAGCACAAGGGAACTCTCATCTGGGGACAACAACTGCAGGGAGAACACATTTTCAGACGAATGTGGGAGGGCAGAAGGCTGCCTAATACTGAAGCACCCCCAAACAACAAACCAAATGCAACAACTAGTGCAAGTATTCCTGGGGGAAGGCCTGCAGCAGATGGATTTGCATATGGTGATGTCATCCAAGCAGTGGGCATAGTTGGCTGCAACCCTCGTCTGCATATGAAAAGAGAAAAGGGTCACGCAGGGCATGGCGGCCTTTGTGGGGTTGCGCTTGGATGACGCCTAAATCGCTTTATACACCCCCATCAGTGTGGGCTCATGTTGGCCATGCCCCAGCCCCTGAAGCATTCAAGCTGATTTCTTGCAGCAGCTGGACCCAGTAACAGCTCCAGAGTTGCTCTACAAGACAAGTAAAAGGGTGTGAGCCCTGCAGCACCACCTGTAGTTTGCATACACACATATATAGGACAGCATCTCTTATATGCCCCAGGGTCAATAAAATAGTATCCTTATCTATGGTATCCATCCCCTCAGATAAGGTAACCGTCCATGCCGCTACAGCACTACACACCCAGGCCGACGCAATTGCCGGTCTGAGTAAGGTACCTGAATGTGTATAAATGGACTTCAGGGTAATCTCCTGTTTGCGGTCAGCAGACTCTTTGAGGGTAGCCGTATACTGGGACGGGAGGGCTACCTTCTTGGATAAGCGTGTTAATGCTTTGTCCACCCTAGGGGAGGATTCCCATCGTAACCTATCCATTGATGGGAAAGGATACGCCATAAGAATCCTTTTGGAAATCTGCAGTCTTTTATCTGGAGATTCCCAAGCTTTTTCACATAACTCGTTCAGCTCGTGTGACCCCCTCAAAGGTTACCTCAGGCTTTTTCCCCTTGTACATATGTACCCTCTTGTCAGGGACAGGGGGTTCCTCTCTGATGTGCAAAACATCTTTTATTGCCATAATCATATATCGAATGGATTTTGCCAATTTTGGCTGTAACTTTGCATCATCGTAATCGACACTGGAGTCAGAATCCATGTCGGTGTCTGTGTCAACAATCTGGGATAGTGGGCGCTTATGAGACCCTGACAGTCCCTGCAACATAGGATCAGGCATGGGTTGAGACCCTGACTGTCCCAAAGCTTCAGCCTTGTCTAATCTTTTGTGCAATGAGTTTACACTAGCATTTAAAACATTCCACATATCCATCCAATCAGCTGTCGGTGGAGACACCACATTCATTTGCTCCTGCTCCTCTCTAATATAGCCTTCTTCCTCAGACATGTCGACACACGTGTACCGACACACCACAAACACAGGGAATGCTTTTTCTGAAGACCGTTTCCCCACAAGGCCCTTTGGAGAGACAGAGAGAGAGTATGCCAGCACACACCCCAGCGCTATATAACCCAGGAATTCACAGTAACTTAATGTTTGCCCAGTAGTACTGCTGTATGTAATTTGCGCCGAATTATGTGCTCCCCCCCTCTTTTCAACTCTCTTGTCTACTATGGTATAAGCAGGGGAGAGTCCGGGGAGTTTCCTCTCAGCGGTGCTGTGAAGAAAAAATGGCGCTGGTGAGTGCTGAGAGAGAAGCCCCGCACCCTCGGCGGTGGGCTTCTGTCCCGCTTAAACTGTAAAATTGGTGGGGGCTCATACATATATACAGTGCCCAGCTGTATATGTGTTATAGTTTTGCCAAAAAGAGGTTTATATTGCTGCCCAGGTGCCCCCCCCCCCCCCCCCCCTGCGCCCTGCACCCTTACAGTGACTGGAGTGTGTGAGGTGTATGGGAGCAATGGCGCACAGCTGCAGTGCTGTGCGTTACTTCAGTGAAGATCATGAAGTCTTCTGCCACCTCTGAAGTCTTCTCTTCTTCTCATACTCACCCGGCTTCTATCTTCCGGCTCTGCAAGGGGGACGGAGGCGCGGCTCTGGGACGGTCGGCGATGGTGAGATCCTGCGTACCAATCCCTCTGGAACTAATGGTGTCCAGTAGCCTAAGAAGCAGGACCTTGCAACTCGGAGAGTAGGGCTGCTTCTCTCCCCTCAGTCCCTCGATGAGGGAGTCTGTTGCCAGCAGTGCTCCCTGAAAATTAAAAACCTAACAAAATACTTTCTGTCAGAAAGCTCAGGAGAGCTCCTGAAAAGCACCCAGTCTCCACTGGGCACAGTATCAAACTGAGGTCTGGAGGAGGGGCATAGATGGAGGAGCCAGTGTACACCCAGAACTAAAGTCTTTCTTAAAGTACCCATGTCTCCTGCGGAGCCTGTCTATCCCCATGGTCCTTACGGAGTCCCCAGCATCCTCTAGGACGTTAGAGAAAATAGGATTTTAATACCTACCGGTAAATCCTTTTCTCTTAGTCCGTAGAGGATGCTGGGCACCCGTCCCAGTGCGTACTGTGTCTGCAGTTATTAAATGGCCCTTAACTCCAGAATATTTATGTGGAGACAACTTTCCTGACTTGACCATCTTCCTTGGATGTTTTCCCCCTGTGTGACTGCTCCCCAGCCTCGGAGGGTTGCATCCGTGGTCCCTAGGATCCAGTCCTGGATCCCGAACCATCGCCCCTCTAGGAGGTGAGAACTGTGCAGCCACCAATGGAGTGAGATTCTGGTCTTGGAAGACAGGATTATCCTCCGGTGCATGTGTAGGTGGGATCCGGACCACTTGTCCAACAGGTCCCACTGGAACACTCTGGCATGGAACCTGCCAAACTGAATGGCCTCGTAGGCCGCAACCATCTTCCCCAGCAACAGAATGCGTTGATGGATTAACACTCTTGCTGGTTTTAGAATTTGTTTGACCAGACTCCATAGCCAAAAAAAAAAGCTTTTTTTTGTTCAATCTGTACATGCCTGCCTTGAAAACGGTGCTTGGCACCGAAACGTCGGCTCTACACGGCATCTTTATGATGGATTTGTTCCAATAAACCAGCACTTTTTTCACCTTGATTTTCGAGTGCCGCAGTCCTTCCATTTGCTTTATCACACTCTTACTGAAGGCACCGCATCAGATTCACTACAGCTACGAGTGACGGTTCTTTTTTGCACGTATATATATATATATATATATATATATATATATGTATGTGGCTGTGTACATATATACACGCGTGTGTGTGTGTGTGTGTGTGTGTGTGTGTGTGTGTGTGTGTGTATATATATATATATATATATATATATATCTCTATCATGTGTGTATTACTGGTGTCTGCTGGTCTGAGGGATATCTGTGTTGAATTTGTTTGTTTCTTATTTTTTTTGTTTTTATTTTTCTATTTTATTATATATATATATATATATATATATATATATATTTATTTATTTATTTTGGGGGGGGGGGGGGCGCAAAATTTCTGTCTTGCCCCGGGTGCCGGTAGTCCTAGTTTCGGCCCTGAGGGGCATAGAGGGAGGAGACAGTTCACACTAGAGATGTGCACTTGAAATTTTTCGGGTTTTGGTTTTGGGTTCGGTTCCGCGGCCGTGTTTTGGGTTCGACCGCGTTTTGGCAAAACCTCACCGAATTTTTTTTGTCGGATTCGGGTGTGTTTTGGATTGGGGTGTTTTTTTTTTAAAAACACTAAAAAACAGCTTAAATCATAGAATTTGGGGGTCATTTTGATCCCAAAGTATTATTAACCTCAAAAACCATAATTTCCACTCATTTTCAGTCTATTCTGAATACCTCACACCTCACAATATTATTTTTAGTCCTAAAATTTGCACCGAGGTCGCTGGATGACTAAGCTAAGCGACCCTAGTGGCCGACACAAACACCTGGCCCATCTAGGAGTGGCACTGCAGTGTCACGCAGGATGGCCCTTCCAAAAAACACTCCCCAAACAGCACATGACGCAAAGAAAAAAAGAGGTGCAATGAGGTAGCTGTGTGACTAAGCTCAGCGACCCAAGTGCCCGACACAAACACCTGGCCCATCTAGGAGTGGCACTGCAGTGTCACGCAGGATGTCCCTTCCAAAAAACCCTCCCCAAACAGCACATGACGCAAAGAAAAAAAGAGGCGCAATGAGGTAGCTGTGTGAGTAAGATTAGCGACCCTAGTGGCCGACACAAACACCGGGCCCATCTAGGAGTGGCACTGCAGTGTCACGCAGGATGTCCCTTCCAAAAAACCCTCCCCAAACAGCACATGACGCAAAGAAAAATAAAAGAAAAAAGAGGTGCAAGATGGAATTGTCCTTGGGCCCTCCCACCCACCCTTATGTTGTATAAACAGGACATGCACACTTTAACCAACCCATCATTTCAGTGACGGGGTCTGCCACACGACTGTGACTGATATGACGGGTTGGTTTGGACCCCCACCAAAAAAGAAGCAATTAATCTCTCCTTGCACAAACTGGCTCTACAGAGGCAAGATGTCCACCTCATCATCATCCTCCGATATATCACCGTGTACATCCCCCTCCTCACAGATTATCAATTCGTCCCCACTGGAATCCACCATCTCAGCTCCCTGTGTACTTTGTGGAGGCAATTGCTGCTGGTCAATGTCTCCGCGGAGGAATTGATTATAATTCATTTTAATGAACATCATCTTCTCCACATTTTCTGGATGTAACCTCGTACGCCGATTGCTGACAAGGTGAGCGGCGGCACTAAACACTCTTTCGGAGTACACACTTGTGGGAGGGCAACTTGTGTCTGCCGGAAAGAGAGATCCAAGGTAGGTTTTAAATCTAGGATCGAGCACGGTGGCCAAAATGTAGTGCTCTGATTTCAACAGATTGACCACCCGTGAATCCGTGTTAAGCGAATTAAGGGCTGCATCCACAAGTCCCACATGCCTAGCGGAATCGCTCCCTTTTAGCTCCTTCTTCAATGCCTCCAGCTTCTTCTGCAAAAGCCTGATGAGGGGAATGACCTGACTCAGGCTGGCAGTGTCTGAACTGACTTCACGTGTGGCAAGTTCAAAGGGCATCAGAACCTTGCACAACGTTGAAATCATTCTCCACTGCGCTTGAGACAGGTGCATTCCACCTCCTATATCGTGCTCAATTGTATAGGCTTGAATGGCCTTTTGCTGCTCCTCCAACCTCTGAAGCATATAGAGGGTTGAATTCCACCTCGTTACCACTTCTTGCTTCAGATGATGGCAGGGCAGGTTCAGTAGTTTTTGGTGGTGCTCCAGTCTTCTGTACGTGGTGCCTGTACGCCGAAAGTGTCCCGCAATTCTTCTGGCCACCGACAGCATCTCTTGCACGCCCCTGTCGTTTTTTAAAAAATTCTGCACCACCAAATTCAAGGTATGTGCAAAACATGGGACGTGCTGGAATTTGCCCATATTTAATGCACACACAATATTGCTGGCGTTGTCCGATGCCACAAATCCACAGGAGAGTCCAATTGGGGTAAGCCATTCTGCGATGATCTTCCTCAGTTGCCGTAAGAGGTTTTCAGCTGTGTGCGTATTCTGGAAAGCGGTGATACAAAGCGTAGCCTGCCTAGGAAAGAGTTGGCGTTTGCGAGATGCTGCTACTGGTGCCGCCGCTGCTGTTCTTGCGGCGGGAGTCCATACATCTACCCAGTGGGCTGTCACAGTCATATAGTCCTGACCCTGCCCTGCTCCACTTGTCCACATGTCCGTGGTTAAGTGGACATTGGGTACAACTGCATTTTTTAGGACACTGGTGAGTCTTTTTCTGACGTCCGTGTACATTCTCGGTATCGCCTGCCTACAGAAGTGGAACCTAGATGGTATTTGGTAACGGGGGCACACTGCCTCAATAAATTGTCTAGTTCCCTGTGAACTAACGGCGGATACCGGACGCACGTCTAACACCAACATAGTTGTCAAGGACTCAGTTATCCGCTTTGCAACAGGATGACTGCTGTGATATTTCATCTTCCTCGCAAAGGACTGTTGGACAGTCAATTGCTTACTGGAAGTAGTACAAGTGGGCTTACGACTTCCCCTCTGGGATGACCATCGACTCCCAGCAGCAACAACAGCAGCGCCAGCAGCAGTAGGCGTTACACGCAAGGATGCATCGGAGGAATCCCAGGCAGGAGAGGACTCGTCAGAATTGCCAGTGACATGGCCTGCAGGACTATTGGCATTCCTGGGGAAGGAGGAAATTGACACTGAGGGAGTTGGTGGGGTGGTTTGCGTGAGCTTGGTTACAAGAGGAAGGGATTTACTGGTCAGTGGACTGCTTCCGCTGTCGGCCCAAGTTTTTGAACTTGTCACTGACTTATGAATGCGCTGCAGGTGACGTATAAGGGAGGATGTTCCGAGGTGGTTAACGTCCTTACCCCTACTTATTACAGCTTGACAAAGGGAACACACGGCTTGACACCCATTGTCCGCATTTCTGGTGAAATACTTTCACACCGAAGAGCTGATTTTTTTGGTATTTTCACCAGGCATGTCAACGGCCCTATTCCTCCCACGGACAACAGGTGTCTCCCCGGGTGCCTGACTTAAACAAACCACCTCACCATCAGAATCCTCCTGGTCAATTTCCTCCCCAGCGCCAGCAACACCCATTTCCTCCTCATCCTGGTGTACTTCAACACTGACATCTTCAATCTGACTATCAGGAACTGGACTGCGGGTGCTCCTTCCAGCACTTGCAGGGGGCGTGCAAATGGTGGAAGGCGCATGCTCTTCACGTCCAGTGTTGGGAAGGTCAGGCATCGCAACCGACACAATTGGACTCTCCTTGTGGATTTGGGATTTCGAAGAACGCACAGTTCTTTGCGGTGCTACTGCTTTTGCCAGCTTGAGTCTTTTCATTTTTCTAGCGAGAGGCTGAGTGCCTCCATCCTCATGTGAAGCTGAACCACTAGCCATGAACATAGGCCAGGGCCTCAGCCGTTCCTTGCCACTCCGTGTGGTAAATGGCATATTGGCAAGTTTACGCTTCTCCTCCGACAATTTTATTTTAGGTTTTGGAGTCCTTTTTTTACTGATATTTGGTGTTTTGGATTTGACATGCTCTGTACTATGACATTGGGCATCGGTCTTGGCAGACGACGTTGCTGGCATTTCATCGTCTCGGCCATGACTAGTGGCAGCAGCTTCAGCACGAGGTGGAAGTGGATCTTGATCTTTCCCTAATTTTGGAACCTCAACATTTTGTTCTCCATATTTTAATAGGCACAACTAAAAGGCACCTCAGGTAAACAATGGAGATGGATGGATACTAGTATACAATTATGGATGGACTGCCGAGTGCCGACACAGAGGTAGCTACAGCCGTGGACTACCGTACTGTACTGTGTCTGCTGCTAATATAGACTGGTTGATAAAGAGATGTAGTAGTAGTATGTATGTATAAAGAAGAAAGAAAAAAAAAACCACGGGTAGGTGGTATACAATTATGGACGGACTGCCGAGTGCCGACACAGAGGTAGCTACAGCCGTGGACTACCGTACTGTACTGTGTCTGCTGCTAATATAGACTGGTTGATAAAGAGATGTAGTAGTAGTATGTATGTATAAAGAAGAAAGAAAAAAAAACCACGGGTAGGTGGTATACAATTATGGACGGACTGCCCAGTGCCGACACAGAGGTAGCTACAGCCGTGGACTACCGTACTGTACTGTGTCTGCTGCTAATATAGACTGGTTGATAAAGAGATGTAGTAGTAGTATGTATGTATAAAGAAGAAAGAAAAAAAAACCACGGGTAGGTGGTATACAATTATGGACGGACTGCCGAGTGCCGACACAGAGGTAGCTACAGCCGTGGACTACCGTACTGTACTGTGTCTGCTGCTAATATAGACTGGTTGATAAAGAGATGTAGTAGTAGTATGTATGTATAAAGAAGAAAGAAAAAAAAACCACGGGTAGGTGGTATACAATTATGGACGGACTGCCCAGTGCCGACACAGAGGTAGCTACAGCCGTGGACTACCGTACTGTACTGTGTCTGCTGCTAATATAGACTGGTTGATAAAGAGATGTAGTAGTAGTAGTATGTATGTATAAAGAAGAAAGAAAGAAAGAAAGAAAAAACCACGGGTAGGTGGTATACAATTATGGACGGACTGCCCAGTGCCGACACAGAGGTAGCTACAGCCGTGGACTACCGTACTGTACTGTGTCTGCTGCTAATATAGACTGGTTGATAAAGAGATGTAGTAGTAGTAGTATGTATGTATAAAGAAGAAAGAAAAAAAAACCACGGGTAGGTGGTATACAATTATGGACGGACTGCCGAGTGCCAACACAGAGGTAGCTACAGCCGTGGACTACCGTACTGTACTGTGTCTGCTGCTAATATAGACTGGTTGATAAAGAGATGTAGTAGTAGTATGTATGTATAAAGAAGAAAGAAAAAAAAACCACGGGTAGGTGGTATACAATTATGGACGGACTGCCGAGTGCCGACACAGAGGTAGCTACAGCCGTGAACTACCGTACTGTGTCTGCTGCGACTGGATGATAAATAATGATATAAAAAATATATATATATCACTACTGCAGCCGGACAGGTATATATTATATAATGACGGACCTGCTGGACACTGTCTGTCAGCAGAATGAGTTTTTTATAGAATAAAAAAAAAAACACCACACAAGTGAAGTCACACGACGAGTGTTTAACTTTTTCAGGCAATCACAATATAGTATACTATACTACTAACTATACTGGTGGTCAGTGTGGTCAGGTCACTGGTCAGTCACACTGGCAGTGGCACTCCTGCAGCAAAAGTGTGCACTGTTTAATTTTAATAATAATATGTACTCCTGGCTCCTGCTATAACCTATAACTGGCACTGCAGTGCTCCCCAGTCTCCCCCACAATTATAAGATGTGTGAGCTGAGCACAGTCAGATACGAGTGTTTAACTTTTTCAGGCAATCACAATATAGTATACTATACTACTAACTATACTGGTGGTCAGTGTGGTCAGGTCACTGGTCAGTCACACTGGCAGTGGCACTCCTGCAGCAAAAGTGTGCACTGTTTAATTTTAATAATAATATGTACTCCTGGCTCCTGCTATAACCTATAACTGGCACTGCAGTGCTCCCCAGTCTCCCCCACAATTATAAGATGTGTGAGCTGAGCACAGTCAGATATATACATAGATGATGCAGCACACTGGGCTGAGCAGTGCACACAGATATGGTATGTGACTGAGTCACTGTGTATCGTTTTTTTCAGGCAGAGAACGGATATATTAAATAAAACTGCACTGTCTGGTGGTCACTGTGGTCAGTCACTAGTAAACTCTGCACTCTCTACAGTTCTACAGTACTCCTAAGCTCCAGTAAATCAGGTCAATCTCTCTCTCTCTCTCTTCTAATCTAAATGGAGAGGACGCCAGCCACGTCCTCTCCCTATCAATCTCAATGCACGTGTGAAAATGGCGGCGACGCGCGGCTCCTTATATAGAATCCGAGTCTCGCGAGAATCCGACAGCGTCATGATGACGTTCGGGCGCGCTCGGGTTAACCGAGCAAGGCGGGAAGATCCGAGTCGCTCGGACCCGTGAAAAAAAACATGAAGTTCGTGTGGGTTCGGATTCAGAGAAACCGAACCCGCTCATCTCTATAAGCTAAGCGACCCAAGTGGCCGACACAAACACCGTGCCCATCTAGGAGTGGCACTGCAGTGTCACGCAGGATGGCCCTTCCAAAAAACACTCCCCAAACAGCACATGACGCAAAGAAAAAAAGAGGCGCAATGAGGTAGCTGTGTGAGTAAGATAAGCGACCCTAGTGGCCGACACAAACACCGGGCCCATCTAGGAGTGGCACTGCAGTGTCACGCAGGATGGTCCTTCCAAAAAACCCTCCCCAAACAGCACATGACGCAAAGAAAAAAAGAGGAGCAATGAGGTAGCTGTGTGAGTAAGATAAGCGACCCTAGTGGCCGACACAAACACCGGGCCCATCTAGGAGTGGCACTGCAGTGTCACGCAGGATGGCCCTTCCAAAAAACACTCCCCAAACAGCACATGACGCAAAGAAAAAAAGAGGCGCAATGAGGTAGCTGTGTGAGTAAGATAAGCGACCCTAGTGGCCGACACAAACACCGGGCCCATCTAGGAGTGGCACTGCAGTGTCACGCAGGATGGCCCTTCCAAAAAACCCTCCCCAAACAGCACATGACGCAAAGAAAAAAAGAGGCGCAATGAGGTAGCTGTGTGAGTAAGATAAGCGACCCTAGTGGCCGACACAAACACCGTGCCCATCTAGGAGTGGCACTGCAGTGTCACGCAGGATGGCCCTTCCAAAAAACCCTCCCCAAACAGCACATGACGCAAAGAAAAAAAGAGGCGCAATGAGGTAGCTGTGTGAGTAAGATAAGCGACCCTAGTGGCCGACACAAACACCGGGCCCATCTAGGAGTGGCACTGCAGTGTCACGCAGGATGGCCCTTCCAAAAAACCCTCCCCAAACAGCACATGACGCAAAGAAAAAAAGAGGCGCAATGAGGTAGCTGTGTGAGTAAGATAAGCGACCCTAGTGGCCGACACAAACACCGGGCCCATCTAGGAGTGGCACTGCAGTGTCACGCAGGATGGCCCTTCCAAAAAACCCTCCCCAAACAGCACATGACGCAAAGAAAAAAAGAGGCGCAATGAGGTAGCTGTGTGAGTAAGATAAGCGACCCTAGTGGCCGACACAAACACCGTGCCCATCTAGGAGTGTCACTGCAGTGTCACGCAGGATGGCCCTTCCAAAAAACCCTCCCCAAACAGCACATGACGCAAAGAAAAAAAGAGGCGCAATGAGGTAGCTGTGTGAGTAAGATAAGCGACCCTAGTGGCCGACACAAACACCGGGCCCATCTAGGAGTGGCACTGCAGTGTCACGCAGGATGGCCCTTCCAAAAAACATTCCACAAACAGCACATGACGCAAAGAAAAATTAAAGAAAAAAGAGGTGCAAGATGGAATTGTCCTTGGGCCCTCCCACCCACCCTTATGTTGTATAAACAGGACATGCACACTTTAACCAACCCATCATTTCAGTGACAGGGTCTGCCACACGACTGTGACTGAAATGACGGGTTGGTTTGGACCCCCACCAAAAAAGAAGCAATTAATCTCTCCTTGCACAAACTGGCTCTACAGAGGCAAGATGTCCACCTCATCATCATCCTCCGATATATCACCGTGTACATCCCCCTCCTCACAGATTATCAATTCGTCCCCACTGGAATCCACCATCTCAGCTCCCTGTGTACTTTGTGGAGGCAATTGCTGCTAGTCAATGTCTCCACGGAGGAATTGATTATAATTCATTTTAATGAACATCATCTTCTCCACATTTTCTGGATGTAACCTCGTACGCCGATTGCTGACAAGGTGAGCGGCGGCACTAAACACTCTTTCGGAGTACACACTTGTGGGAGGGCAACTTAGGTAGAATAAAGCCAGTTTGTGCAAGGGCCTCCAAATTGCCTCTTTTTCCTGCCAGTATAAGTACGGACTGTGTGACGTGCCTACTTGGATGCGGTCACTCATATAATCCTCCACCATTCTTTCAATGGTGAGAGAATCATATGCAGTGACAGTAGACGACATGTCCGTAATCGTTGTCAGGTCCTTCAGTCCGGACCAGATGTCAGCATCAGCAGTCGCTCCAGACTGCCCTGCATCACCGCCAGTGGGTGGGCTCGGAATTCTGAGCCTTTTCCTCGCACCCCCAGTTGCGGGAGAATGTGAAGGAGGAGATGTTGACAGGTCGCGTTCCGCTTGACTTGACAATTTTCTCACCAGCAGGTCTTTCAACCCCAGCAGACTTGTGTCTGCCGGAAAGAGAGATCCAAGGTAGGCTTTAAATCTAGGATCGAGCACGGTGGCCAAAATGTAGTGCTCTGATTTCAACAGATTGACCACCCGTGAATCCTTGTTAAGCGAATTAAGGGCTCCATCCACAAGTCCCACATGCCTAGCGGAATCGCTCCGTGTTAGCTCCTCCTTCAATGTCTCCAGCTTCTTCTGCAAAAGCCTGATGAGGGGAATGACCTGACTCAGGCTGGCAGTGTCTGAACTGACTTCACGTGTGGCAAGTTCAAAGGGCATCAGAACCTTGCACAACGTTGAAATCATTCTCCACTGCGCTTGAGACAGGTGCATTCCACCTCCTATATCGTGCTCAATTGTATAGGCTTGAATGGCCTTTTGCTGCTCCTCCAACCTCTGAAGCATATAGAGGGTTGAATTCCACCTCGTTACCACTTCTTGCTTCAGATGATGGCAGGGCAGGTTCAGTAGTTTTTGGTGGTGCTCCAGTCTTCTGTACGTGGTGCCTGTACGCCGAAAGTGTCCCGCAATTCTTCTGGCCACCGACAGCATCTCTTGCACGCCCCTGTCGTTTTTTAAAAAATTCTGCACCACCAAATTCAAGGTATGTGCAAAACATGGGACGTGCTGGAATTTGCCCATATTTAATGCACACACAATATTGCTGGCGTTGTCCGATGCCACAAATCCACAGGAGAGTCCAATTGGGGTAAGCCATTCCGCGATGATCTTCCTCAGTTGCCGTAAGAGGTTTTCAGCTGTGTGCGTATTCTGGAAACCGGTGATACAAAGCGTAGCCTGCCTAGGAAAGAGTTGGCGTTTGCGAGATGCTGCTACTGGTGCCGCCGCTGCTGTTCTTGCGGCGGGAGTCCATACATCTACCCAGTGGGCTGTCACAGTCATATAGTCCTGACCCTGCCCTGCTCCACTTGTCCACATGTCCGTGGTTAAGTGGACATTGGGTACAGCTGCATTTTTTAGGACACTGGTGAGTCTTTTTCTGAGGTCTGTGTACATTTTCGGTATCGCCTGCCTAGAGAAGTGGAACCTAGATGGTATTTGGTAACGGGGGCACACTACCTCAAGAAATTGTGTAGTTCCCTGTGAACTAGCGGCGGATACCGGACGCACGTCTAACTTCAACATAGTTGTCAAGGCCTCAGTTATCCGCTTTGCAGCAGGATGACTGCTGTGATATTTCATCTTCCTAGCAAAGGACTGTTGGACAGTCAATTGCTTACTGGAAGTAGTACAAGTGGTCTTCCGACTTCCCCTCTGGGATGACCATCGACTCCCAGCAGCAACAACAGCAGCGCCAGCAGCAGTAGGCGTTACACGCAAGGATGCATCGGAGGAATCCCAGGCAGGAGAGGAATCGTCAGAATTGCCAGTGACATGGCCTGCAGGACTATTGGCATTCCTGGGGAAGGAGGAAATTGACACTGAGGGAGTTGGTGGGGTGGTTTGCGTGAGCTTGGTTACAAGAGGAAGGGATTTACTGGTCAGTGGACTGCTTCCGCTGTCACCCAAAGTTTTTGAACTTGTCACTGACTTATTATGAATGCGCTGCAGGTGACGTATAAGGGAGGATGTTCCGAGGTGGTTAACGTCCTTACCCCTACTTATTACAGCTTGACAAAGGCAACACACGGCTTGACACCTGTTGTCCGCTTTTCTGTTGAAATACCTCCACACTGAAGAGCTGATTTTTTTGGTATTTTCACCAGGCATGTCAACGGCCATATTCCTCCCACGGACAACAGGTGTCTCCCCGGGTGCCTGACTTAAACAAACCACCTCACCATCAGAATCCTCCTGGTCAATTTCCTCCCCAGCGCCAGCAACACCCATATCCTCCTCATCCTGGTGTACTTCAACACTGACATCTTCAATCTGACTATCAGGAACTGGACTGCGGGTGCTCCTTCCAGCACTTGCAGGGGGCGTGCAAATGGTGGAAGGCGCATGCTCTTCATGTCCAGTGTTGGGAAGGTCAGGCATCGCAACCGACACAATTGGACTCTCCTTGTGGATTTGGGATTTTGAAGAACGCACAGTTCTTTGCGGTGCTTTTGCCAGCTTGAGTCTTTTCAGTTTTCTAGCGAGAGGCTGAGTGCTTCCATCCTCATGTGAAGCTGAACCACTAGCCATGAACATAGGCCAGGGCCTCAGCCGTTCCTTGCCACTCCGTGTGGTAAATGGCATATTGGCAAGTTTACGCTTCTCCTCCGACAATTTTATTTTAGGTTTTGGAGTCCTTTTTTTACTGATATTTGGTGTATTGGATTTGACATGCTCTGTACTATGACATTAGGCATCGGCCTTGGCAGACGACGTTGCTGGCATTTCATCGTCTCGGCCATGACTAGTGGCAGCAGCTTCAGCACGAGGTGGAAGTGGATCTTGATCTTTCCCTAATTTTGGAACCTCAACATTTTTGTTCTCCATATTTTAATAGGCACAACTAAAAGGCACCTCAGGTAAACAATGGAGATGGATGGATACTAGTATACTTATGGATGGACTGCCGAGTGCCGACACAGAGGTAGCTACAGCCGTGGACTACCGTACTGTGTCTGCTGCTAATATAGACTGGATGATTGATAATGAGATGAAATCAATATATATATGTATGTATATATAATATCACTAGTACTGCAGCCGGACAGGTAGATAATATATTTATTAGGTAATGATGACTGATGACGGACCTGCTGGACACTGTCAGCTCAGCAGCACCGCAGACTGCTACAGTAAGCTACTATACTATAGTAGCATGTACAAAGAAGAAAGAAAAAAAAAAAACACGGGTAGGTGGTATACAATTATGGATGGACTGCCGAGTGCCGACACAGAGGTAGCTACAGCCGTGGACTAACGTACTGTGTCTGCTGCTAATATAGACTAGATGATTGATAATGAGATGAAATCAATATATATATGTATGTATATATAATATCACTAGTACTGCAGCCGGACAGGTAGATAATATATTTATTAGGTAATGATGACTGATGACGGACCTGCTGGACACCGTCAGCTCAGCAGCACCGCAGACTGCTACAGTAAGCTACTATACTATAGTAGTATGTACAAAGAAGAAAGAAAAAAAAAAAAACACGGGTAGGTGGTATACAATTATGGATGGACTGCCGAGTGCCGACACAGAGGTAGCTACAGCCGTGGACTAACGTACTGTGTCTGCTGCTAATATAGACTGGATGATTGATAATGAGATGAAATCAATATATATATGTATGTATATATAATATCACTAGTACTGCAGCCGGACAGGTAGATAATATATTTATTAGGTAATGATGACTGATGACGGACCTGCTGGACACTGTCGGCTCAGCAGCACCGCAGACTGCTACAGTAAGCTACTATACTATAGTAGTATGTACAAAGAAGAAAGAAAAAAAAAAAAAACACGGGTAGGTGGTATACAATTATGGATGGACTGCCGAGTGCCGACACAGAGGTAGCTACAGCCGTGGACTAACGTACTGTGTCTGCTGCTAATATAGACTGGATGATTGATAATGAGATGAAATCAATATATATATGTATGTATATATAATATCACTAGTACTGCAGCCGGACAGGTAGATAATATATTTATTAGGTAATGATGACTGATGACGGACCTGCTGGACACTGTCAGCTCAGCAGCACCGCAGACTGCTACAGTAAGCTACTATACTCTATAGTAGTATGTACAAAGAAGAAAGAAAAAGAAAAACCACGGGTAGGTGGTTATGGATTGGACTGCCGAGTGCCGACACAGAGGTAGCTACAGCCGTGGACTAACGTACTGTGTCTGCTGCTAATATAGAGTCTAGACTGGATGATAAATTATTGATAATGAGATGAAATCAATATAATATCACTAGTACTGCAGCCGGACAGGTACTATATATATTTATTATGTAATGACTGATGACGGACCTGCTGGACACTGTCAGGTCAGCACAGCACCGCAGACTGCTACAGTAAGCTACTATAGTAGTATGTATAAAGAAGAATGAAAAAAAAAAAACCACGGGTAGGTGGTATACAATATTATATATATATATATATATATTATATACAATTATATATATATATATATATATATATATATTAAACTGGTGGTGATTGATTATTAAACTAGTGGTCACTTCAGGTCACGTTGCAACTTGCAACTAGTACTCCGAGGCCTAAGCAGACAATCACAAAATATATTATACTGGTGGTCCGTGTGGTCACAACAATGGCAGTGTGGCACTGACTCTGGCAGCAAAAGTGTGCACTGTACGTTATATGTACTCCTGAGTCCTGCTCTCAGACTCTAACTGCTCCCCACTGTCAGTGTCTCCCCCACAAGTCAGATAATACACTTACAGTTACACTATCTATTATCTAATCTATAAATATCACTTCAGCAAGTAGTATATAGTAGTATACAGTATAGTAGTACTCCTCCTAATAATGCTCCCCAAAATACTGTGTCTCTCTCTTCTCTAAACGGAGAGGACGCCAGCCACGTCCTCTCCCTATGACTCTCAATGCACGTGTGAAAATGGCGGCGACGCGCAGCTCCTTATATAGAATCCGAGTCTCGCGATAGAATCCGAGCCTCGCGAGAATCCGACAGCGTGATGATGACGTTCGGGCGCGCTCGGGTTAGCCGAGCAAGGCGGGAAGATCCGAGCCTGCTCGGACCCGTGTAAAAAACCTGAAGTTCGGGCGGGTTCGGATTCAGAGGAACCGAACCCGCTCATCTCTGGTTCACACCCTTTGAAAGTCTTAAAGTGCCCATGTCTCCTGCGGATCCCGTCTATACCCCATGGTTCTTAATGTGATCCCAGCATCCTCTAGGACGTATGAGAAAACAAATAACGCACACACGAGGAGGAGAGAACAAAGGAAGCTATAAGGAGCGGAGGGGAGGGGGGGGGAAGGTAAGGTAGTAAAGGGATATTGGATAAACTACAACCTTATACATATTCATTAATGTACCAGTAGTTAGAAGTAGAAGAGCTCTAACAGAAACCACAAAGCTTATCTAAAGCCACACCACACTGGATATGCCCAATCTCATTTGATCTTTGAAGCAAAGCAGTATTGGACTTTGTTACTACCAAGCAGTCTCCCATCCATGTATTATCAGATTATTTAGGTGTTTTTAAACTACCAACACCCTTTTCTTGGTACTGTACATTTAATTTTTACACATATTCTTTTATGTACCAGAAGTTAGAAGTAGAAGAGCTCTAACAGAAACCACGAGCTCATCTACAGCCACAGCACACTGGATTTGCCCAATCTCTCCTGATCATGGAAGCTGAGCAGTGTTGGTCCTGGTTTTAGTACTTGGATGGGAGACCACCAGGAAATACCAGGAGCTGTGTGTATTTTTACAATACCAACACCGTTCTCTTGATGCATTCCATTTTGAAACATTGGGGCAGATCTATTAAGCCTGGTGAACTGATAAAGTAAAAAAATACAAAAGAATATAACCAGGCGCTAATACATCATCACCATATTCTGGTGATCAAATTACTGGTATTAAAAATTATGTACAAATAATACTGCAATTAATGTATACTTAAGCTGCAGGAGAGAGCTTGACTTGGGGTAAATCAAGTAAAAAAGAACCGGCACTTTAAAGTCTCCGGTAACACTGGAACACTGAACTAATCTCCTCTTGCGCTATAAATAGTATGATATGGCTCAAAGTTCAATAAAAACAAATAAATAATTTCATATATTCTATATTTTTTATTACATATAAATATATATATATATATATATATATACTTTACAATAAACTATTAGACCGGTCAAATAAAATCACTAACAATATATTTGCATAGCTATAGGAGGTGGATCTTAGATAAACTCTGTGCACAGAGAAATTTTCAAAAATAAAAATCAGTCCATATATTGGATTAAAAAATCAATTTACCAGCTGTAATTCGCACCCATGTAGTAGATAACATATTTATAAGTTGTTATATATTGGAATTCCTCAATATGCTGCCACTTGGCAAAGGAGATGATATTGTGCAAAATAACCGCTCCACACTGGAGCCTTACGTGTAGCTTGCACCAGTTGTTATAACACGGGAGAGTCCAATGACAGAAGAGACGGTCTCGGGCTGCGGGAACGGCGCTTCACTGGCGCCTGCTGTGCTGAATAATTACCCGACTTCCAAGCTTTATGAGTCCACGCCTCCAAGTGCCGTATGCAGACACCACAGTCACGGTTGTGTTCTCCCGATCTCCGTTTAGTCCACGGATATTACCGCTAGATGATGGTATATTTTGGGGCTGCAAATAAGGCTGGTATAAGGGTCCAATGACTCTCCCGTGTTATAACAACTGGTGCAAGCTACACGTAAGGCTCCAGTGTGGAGCGGTTATTTTGCACAATATCATCTCCTTTGCCAATATAGGGTGACAGTGGGTGACTAAAGCAGGGGTGACTGGTATAGTGGGTGACTGAGGCAGGGATCGCAGGTATAGTGGTTGACTGAGGCAGCGGTGACTGGGAGATAGTGGGTAACTGAGGCAGGGGTGACAGGGAAAGTGTGTGACTCAGACAGGGGTGACAGGGAGATAGTGGGCAGCATATCTCTGCCTCACTGCAGCAGCACATTCCTGCTTCAATGACAGCAGCACATCCCTGCCTCGCTGACAGCAGCACATCCCTGCCTCGCTGACAGCAGCACATCCCTGCCTCGCTGACAGCAGCACATCCCTGCCTCGCTGACAGCAGCACATTTCTGCCTCGCTGACAGCAGCACAGCACTGCTTCGCTGACAGCAGCACATCACTGCTTCACTACCAGCAGCACATCCCTGCCTCACTGGCAGCAGCACATCCCTGCCTTACTGACAGCTGTATATAGGGCCTAATTCATACCTGATCCCTGCTGTGCATATTCACACAACAGGAGATCAGGTCTGAAGTGCGTGTGTGCTGGTGCCGCAGTGCACCGGCACATGCCAGAGATGCGATCAGCATCTCTGCCCAGTGAGCGCCTCTGCCTGATTGACAGGCATAGGCGGTCACTGGGCAGGAGGAGTCGGGCCAGCGGCGTTGTGCCGCCATTTTGGGGGCACAGTCCGGACAACGCAGACATGACCGGACCGTATGGGGGCGGGCCGTGACGGCTGCGTGACCCGGACAGCAGCGGGCCTTATTTACTAAAATCTCAGATAAATTTTATGGCATTTATGTGCAGTCTAGTTTGCACAGTTGATAGAGTGTTGATCTTGCACTATCAATGTAAGCCTCACATAGGTTTGATACACATGTAAGTTTGTTTTTATTTTACTACATTGTGGTTTGTGGCTCTATACCATGCAATGCATGTCTTTTAACAGTAGTCAAGTCTTCCAATGTGCTTGTTAGTGAAACCCAATAGATAGCTTTATTTTATTTTGTTTCTTCAAATATTGAAAGCATATGTCTTATAACTTTTTTTTTTTAAATATATATATATATATACATTTTTATTATAAGATTTTCAATGACACAAAACCATCCAAGTTGCAGATTATGGATTGTGAAGGACAAATCAACCATATAAACAATTTAAGCAATTTAAATTGCATGCAGGTAGTAGAATATCAAACTCCTTGGATGAGAGTTGGTCGTAATAAACTAGGATAGAAAAGAATACAGTAGAAAATAAGATTTTAAACCTATCGGTAAATCTTTTTCTCGTAGTCCGTAGAGGATGCTGGGGACTCCGTAAGGACCATGGGGATAGACGGGCTCCACAGGAGACATGGGCACTTTAAGAAAGACTTTAGTTCTGGGTGTGCACTGGCTCCTCCCTCTATGCCACAGTTAGAGAAACTGTGCCCAGAGGAGACGGACAGTATGAGGAAAGGATTTTGTTAATCCAGGGCAAGATTCATACCAGCCACACCAATCACACCGTATAACTTGTGATAAACTACCCAGTTATCAGTATGAAAAAACAACATAGCATCAGTGCAGGACCGATGCAACTATAACATAACCCTTATTGAAGCAATAACTATATACAAGTATTGCAGAAGTAGTCCGCACTTGGGACGGGCGCCCAGCATCCTCTACGGACTACGAGAAAAAGATTTACCGGTAGGTTTAAAATCTTATTTTCTCTAACGTCCTAGAGGATGCTGGGGACTCCGTAAGGACCATGGGGATTATACCAATGCTCCAAAACGGGCGGGAGAGTGCGGATGACTCTGCAGCACCGATTGAGCAAACATGAGTTCCTCCTCAGCCAGGGTATCAAACTTATAGTATTTTGCAAAGGTGTTTGAACCCAACCAAGTAGCAGCTTGACACAGCTGTAGTGCCGAGACCCCTCGGGCAGCCGCCCAAGAAGAGCCCACTTTCCTCGTGGAATGGGCCTTGACCGATTTCAGTAACTGCAATCCAGCCATAGAATGCGCTTGCTGAATCGTGTTACAAATCCGGCGAGCAATAGCCTGCTTTGAAGCAGGGGCACCAATCTTGTTGGTTGCATACAGGACAAACAGCGCTTCAGTTTTCCTGACTCTAACCGTCCTGGCCACGTAAATTTTCAAAGCCCTGACCACATCAAGTAACTCGGAATCCTCCAAGTCACGCGTAGCCACAGGCACCACAATAGGTTGGTTCATATGAAAAGATGAGACCACTTTTGGTAGGAATTGAGGACGGGTCCGCAATTCCGCTCTATCCACATGGAATACCAAATATGGGCTTTTATGTGACAAAGCCGCTAATTCCGACACTCGCCTAGCCGAAGCCAAGGTTAATAACATGACCACCTTCCACGTGAGATAATTTAACTCCACTGTTTTAAGTGGTTCAAACCAGTGTGATTTTAGAAAACTTAACACCACGTTAAGGTCCCAAGGTGCCACCGGAGGCACAAAAGGAGGCTGAATATGCAGCACTCCTTTTACAAAAGTCTGAACTTCTGGAGGAGAAGCCAATTCTTTTTGAAAGAAAATGGATAAGGCCGAAATCTGGACCTTAATAGAGCCTAATTGTAGGCCCAAATTCACTCCAGTTTGTAGGAAGTGAAGGAAACGGCCCAGATGGAATTCTTCCGTAGGAGCATTCCTGGCCTCACACCAAGAAACATAATTTCGCCATATACGGTGTAATGTTTTAACGTTACATCCTTCCTAGCCTTTATCAGCGTAGGGATGACCTCAACCGGAATGCTAGGATCCGGCATTCAACCGCCATGCCGTCAAACGCAGCCGCGGTAAGTCTTGGAACAGACAGGGCCCCTGATGCAACAGGTCCTGTCTTAGAGGGAGAGGCCACAGATCTTCTGTGAGCATTTCCTGCAGATCCGGATACCAGGTCCTCCGTGGACAATGAGGATTGTTCTCACTTTTCTTTGTCTTATTATCCTCAACACCTTTGGTATGAGAGGAAGAGGAGGAAATACATAGACCGACCGGAACACCCACGGTGTCACTAGGGCGTCTACAGCTACTGCCTGAGGGTCTCTTGACCTTGCGCAATACCTCTGTAGCTTTTTGTTGAGCCGGGACGGCATCATGTCTATCTGTGGCAGTTCCCACCGACTTGTAATCTGTGCAAAGACTTCCTGATGAAGTCCCCACTCTCCCGGATGTAGGTCGTGTCTGCTGAGGAAGTCTGCTTCCTAGTTGTCCACTCCCGGAATGAACACTGCTGACAGTGCGCTTGCGTGATTCTCCACCCAGCGAAGAATTCTGGTGGCTTGTGCCATCGCCACTCTGCTCCTTGTGCCGCCTTGGCAGTTTACATGAGCCACTGCGGTGACGTTGTCTGACTGGATCAGAACCAGTTGGTCGCAAAGTAAGGTCTCCGCTTGACGTAGGGCATTGTATATGTTGATGTGAAGACAAGTCTCTTGACTTGACCAAAGACCTTGGAAATTTCTTCCCTGTGTGACTGCTCCCCAACCTTGGAGGCTTGCGTCTGTGGTCACCAGGATCCAGCCCTGAATGCTGAATCTGCGTCCCTCGAGAAGGTGAGCACTCTGCAGCCACCACAGGAGTGATACCCTGACCCTGGGGGACAGGGTGATCAACCAATGCATCTGTAAATGTGACCCGGACCACTTGTCCAGTAGGTCCCATTGGAAAGTCCTCGCATGGAACCTGCCGAATGGAATGGCCTCGTATGATGCCACCATCTTTCCCAGGACTCGAGTGCAGTGATGCACTGACACAAGTTTTGGTTTCAATAGGTTCCTGACAAGAGTCATGAGTTCCTGGGCCTTTTCTATCAGGAGATAAACCCTTTTCTGGTCCGTGTCCAGAATCATGCCCAAGAAAGACAGACGAGTAGTAGGAATCAACTGCGACTTCGGGATATTGAGAATCCAGCCGTGTTGCTGTAACACTTTCAGTGAAAGTTGTCACAACTGAGGGCCTGAGCTGACGGGAGGCAGCCTCAGTTGTAGGGGCTGAGATGTACCGGAACCTGGGAGGTTGTATCAGACCCCTGGACATGTAAGTAACATGAATAATAACTGCCCGAAGGCGTGACCACGACAACTTGGATAAAAGTCAATGATGTTTATTATGACAACTCCGCAACACAGCAGCAGTAAAAGAAAACATAAGTCAGCAAAGAATAAATACAGTTCCTGGGTACTACAGGGTGGCAGGAGCCACAGGGCACTGGTAGTGTGAGATAGTTCTTATAATCTTCTAGATGGAAAGTCCTTACCAGGCCCGACTGTAGCAATGGAGATAACCCAGGATTGTACCAGCTGGTGTTCCAGGAAAAGCTGGGTTGCTGAAGATAAAACGGCTGCTGTGGATACTGGCTGGAACCAGACTGTTGTTAGCACGGAGTGGATACTGGCTGGAACCAGTTAAATAATAAATGAAGCTTGAGAGCGATGCAATATGAATGAAATGTAGAACTTGAGAGCGGAGAAATAATAATACCGGTGGAGAGTGGTAAAGTGTAGAAAGGACACCGGCCCTTTAAGAGAAGCTGTACTCTGCTGGAAGCTGGGCTGGAAGCAGGTAATGTTGTAGCTGGAAACAGATGAATCCACAATGGATCGGAGAGTCAGGCTACACCGCAGGTGGAATGCTGGTGCGGGTCTCTATGGTGGAAGTCTTGAGACAGGAGCTGGAACCTGGAAGACAATCACAGGAGAGAGACAAACAGGAACTAGGTTTGACAACCAAAGCACTGACGCCTTCCTTGCTCAGGCACAGTGTATTTATACCTGCAGCAAGGAAGGGATTGGCTAGGCAATTATGCAGATTAACAATACTGACAACAGATTGGAGTAAATGATCAGCTGACAGAATCCAAGATGGCTGCGCCCATGCAGACACTTGGAGGGAAGTTTGGTTTGTAATCCATGTGGTAATGAAAACAGTAATGGCGGCGCCGGCCACTGGAGACAGGAGGCGCCAGGCTGACAGATGCACATCCAACCACGCGGACACAGCGGAGGCCGCGGCTGACGTAATCGCCACTCAGACACTCTGCATGCAGAAGTTCAGGGATGGCGGCGGAGGCCGCGGGAGACGCCATGCCAGGTGTAATATGGCGTTTACTGTGACAGCGTCCCAGAGTGACAGGAGAGGATACAGGAATGTACACATCAGGATAACAGATGGGATCCGGTCCTGGAGCGCTGAGCCAGCCTTAGGAGGCATCGGATGGGTAAGAAATGGCGTCCAGATACCCGGATCGTGACAGCACCCCCCCCTTTAGGAGTGGCCCCAGGACACTTCTTTGGCTTTTGAGGAAACTTGGAATGGAATCTCCGGACCAAGGCAGGAGCATGGACATCAGAAGCATTGGTCCATGAACGTTCCTCAGGACCATAACCCTTCCAGTCAATAAGATATTGTAGTTGACCGTAACGGTGACGTGAGTCCAGGATCTTGGCCACTTCATACTCAACGCCTCGTTGAGTTTGGACTTTCGGAGTTGGAGGAAGTGAGGAATGAAACCGATTCAAGATCAGCGGTTTCAACAGGGAAACATGGAATGTCCTCGGTATTTTTAAGAAGGAAGGCAACTGGAGTCTGTAAGCAACAGGATTGATGACTTGTTCAATCTTGAAAGGACCGATATAGCGAGGTGCAAACTTCATACTGGGAACTCTTAACCTCAAATTCTTCGTGGATAACCATACCCGATCACCCACCTTGAGAGCAGGAACTGCTCGACGCTTCTTATCCGCAAACTTCTTGTACCTGAACGATGCCTTGAGCAGAGCTGATCGTACGCTCTTCCAGATATTGGCAAACTGATGCAAGGTGATATCCACTGCGGGAACAGAAGTTGCTGGAAGCGGTTGGAACTCAGGGACTTTAGGGTGGAATCCAAAGTTAGTGAAGAATGGGGTTGAAGCAGATGAAGAATGATACTGGTTGTTATGACAGAACTCGGCCCAGGGAAGTAATTGAACCCAGTCATCTTGAGAGGAGGACACATAGATGCGGAGGAAGGCCTCCAAGTCCTGATTCACCCTCTCGGTTTGACCATTGGTCTGAGGATGGTAAGCCGTGGAAAACTTTAGCTTGACTTGAAGGACTTGACATAAACTTCGCCAGAATTTGGCTGTAAATTGAACTCCTCGATCTGAGATAATTTCTTCAGGAAGACCGTGGAGTCGGAAGATCTCTTGTATGAATACTTGAGCCAACTTGGAAGCTGACGGAAGACCGGTGAGAGGAATGAAATGTGCCATCTTGGTGAACCGGTCAACTACCACCCAGATGGTATTGAACTTGTTGCACATGGGTAAATCTGTAATAAAATCCATCGACAAATGGGTCCAAGGTCGACGGGGAACAGATAGTGGAACCAGTTGCCCCGCAGGCGACTGGCGGGATACCTTATGTTGAGCACACTTTGGGCAAGATGCAATAAACTCCAAGACGTCCTTTTTCAGAGTTGGCCACCAATAGGACCTAGAGATAAACTCCAGGGTTTTTTGGATACCTGTATGTCCGGCAAAACGGGAAGCATGGGCCCAATGCATGAGCTTCTTCCTTAGCATCGGTTTCACAAAACTTTTCCCTGATGGGGGCGTAGAGTCCATCCCTACCGTGGAGAATGCCAACGGATTTATAATAGGATGCTTGTCTGAAGACTCTGACTCATTTTCTTGCTCCCATGAGCGGGAAAGGGCATCGGCCTTGCGATTCTGAGAGCCCGGACAGAACTGGAGTTTAAAGTCGAACCTGGAAAAGAAAAGTGCCCATCTGGCCTGACGAGGGTTGAGACATTGTGCGCCTTTCAGATATAAAAGGTTCTTGTGGTCTGTAAGTATGGTGATTGAATGAGAAGCTCCCTCCAACAGATACCTCCACTCTTCTAGAGCGAGCTTGATGGCTAGCAACTCCTGGTCGCCAATGGCATAGTTGCGCTCAGCTGGGGAGAACTTCCGGGAGAAGAAACTGCAAGGGTGTAAATGGCCATCTTTAGCCCTCTGAGATAACACCGCTCCTACTCCAACGGAGGAGGCATCCACCTCTAAGATGAAAGGAGAGTCGATGTCAGGCTGTTTCAGAACAGGCGCAGAGATGAACCTTTGTTTTAAAAGATGAAATGCTTGCATGGCTTCTTTAGACCACTTGGACGGGTTAGCACCCTTCTTAGTGAAAGCAGTAATAGGCGCCACAATGGTGGAAAAGTCTCGTATAAACTTTCGGTAATAGTTGGTGAACCCCAAGAACCTCTGGACCCCTTTGTGGGTTAAGGGTATCGGCCAATTTTGGATTGCTTGTAGTTTCTCAGGATCCATCTCTAGTCCGGAACCGGACACAATGTACCCTAGAAACGGAATGGACTTGACTTCAAAGACGCATTTCTTTAATTTGCAATAGAGATGATTGACACGGAGACGGGACAGAACCTCTTTAACCCAAAAACGATGTTCCTCTAAATCGTTGGCAAAAATGAGGATATCGTCTAGATAGACCACGACATGACGGTATAGAATGTCTCTGAAGATCTCATTGACAAAATGCTGGAAGACAGCTGGAGCATTGCTCAATCCGAAGGGCATGACGAGGTACTCATAATGTCCGTCACGGGTGTTAAAGGCGGTCTTCCACTCGTCACCCTCACGGATCCGGATGAGATTGTATGCACCTCTCAAGTCCAGCTTTGTAAAGATGGTAGCTCCGCTAACTCTGTCAAAGAGCTCAGTAATCAGGGGTAAAGGATAACGGTTCTTGATGGTAATGTCGTTCAAACCTCTGTAGTCGATGCACGGCCGCAGACCACCATCTTTCTTTTTTACAAAAAAGAAGCCTGCGCCGGCTGGGGAAGAAGAAGGTCGAATGAACCCCTTTGCTAGGTTCTCTTTAATGTATTCCTCCATAGAATGCGTCTCAGGCAGAGACAACGGATAAGTTCGGCCTCGAGGTGGAACCTTCCCTGGAACGAGATCAATCGGGCAGTCCCATTCTCTATGAGGAGGAAGGATATCAGCAGAAGCTTTACTGAACACATCCGTGAAATCTTGATATGGAGGAGGTGGAACATCAGACGACCTGGGGGAGGAAGAACAGACAGGCAATACTTTAAACAAACATGTCTCAGCACAGGAGGAACCCCATGCCAGGATTTGCGTAGTCGTCCAATCAATTGTAGGATTGTGAAGACGGAGCCATGGAAGGCCCAGGACCACAGGATGTGTGGCTCTTGGAATCACTAAAAAAGAAATAAGTTCGGAATGAAGAACTCCCACTCTCAGACGAACTGGTAGAGTCCTTAAAGAAATAACTGCATCAAAAATTTTGCTGCCATCCACGGCAGTTAAAGAAATGGACGAAGGAAGTCTCTCGGTGGGTAGAGACCACCGTTTAACATAGGCTTCAGTAATAAAGTTCCCAGCTGCTCCGGAATCCAGGAGGGCAATGACGTTCCGATAACGTTGAGCAACTTGAAGCGAGACTGGGAGATTACAATCTTGAGGAGATGGAGAGGAGATCATTACTCCTAGCCGGCCCTCTCCTTGGCGAGCTAGGGTTTGGAGTTTTCCCGGACATTCGGGACAGGCATTAATGGTGTGAGACGGAGCTGCACAATAAAGACAGAGAGACTCGGAGAGACGTCTTCGGCGCTCAGCAGGCGTTAAACGGGAACGGCCAATTTGCATGGGCTCATCTTTAGTTGGTGACAGTTGACGAGGAGGAGGAGCAGAAGATTTTAGAGCAGATGATCTTCCACGCTCAGTTGCTCTCTCTTTGAAACGTAAATCAACTTTCGTGCAGAGTGAGATTAGCTCATCTAACTTAGAGGGTAAGTCTCTGGTAGCTAACTCATCTTTAATACGCTCAGATAAGCCATGCCAGAATGCAGCATACAGGGCCTCGTCGTTCCATGCCAGTTCGGATGCCAGGATCTGGAACTGTATCAGATATTGTCCTACAGTACGTGACCCCTGGCGTAAACGGAGAATCTCGGATGAAGCAGAGGTTACCCGGCCTGGCTCGTCGAAGATGCGCCTGAATGTTGACACGAAGGCAGTGTAGGAAGATAGCAGGGTGTCGGACCTCTCCCATAACGGTGATGCCCAATCAAGGGCTGAGCCACTGAGAAGAGAAATAATGTAGGCAATTTTTGTACGGTCACTGGGAAAATTGCCAGGTTGTAGCTCAAACTGAATCTCACACTGGTTGAGAAATCCCCTGCAGAATCTTGGAGATCCGTCAAATTTTGCTGGCGTTGGAAGATGAAGACGTGGAGCAGAAATGGGTAAGGTGGGTGGGGTTATAGCTGGAGTCACTGTGGTTGACGCACCAGACGCGCCTGATCCACGGAGAGTTGTCTGAATCCCATCCAGCCGAGTAGAGAAATCCTGGAGACAGCGGATGATGTGGCCCTGTGCAGCCTCCTGATGTTCTAGTCGGGCTGCCAGTTCTTGCATCGGCCTGGCCGCTTGATCCTGGTCTCCGGCTGGATTCATTAGGTCAGTGCTTACTGTCACAACTGAGGGCCTGAGCTGACGGGAGGCAGCCTCAGTTGTAGGGGCTGAGATGTACCGGAACCTGGGAGGTTGTATCAGACCCCTGGACATGTAAGTAACATGAATAATAACTGCCCGAAGGCGTGACCACGACAACTTGGATAAAAGTCAATGATGTTTATTATGACAACTCCGCAACACAGCAGCAGTAAAAGAAAACATAAAAGTCAGCAAAGAATAAATACAGTTCCTGGGTACTACAGGGTGGCAGGAGCCACAGGGCACTGGTAGTGTGAGATAGTTCTTATAATCTTCTAGATGGAAAGTCCTTACCAGGCCCGACTGTAGCAATGGAGATAACCCAGGATTGTACCAGCTGGTGTTCCAGGAAAAGCTGGGTTGCTGAAGATAAAACGGCTGCTGTGGATACTGGCTGGAACCAGACTGTTGTTAGCACGGAGTGGATACTGGCTGGAACCAGTTAAATAATAAATGAAGCTTGAGAGCGATGCAATATGAATGAAATGTAGAACTTGAGAGCGGAGAAATAATAATACCGGTGGAGAGTGGTAAAGTGTAGAAAAGACACCGGCCCTTTAAGAGAAGCTGTACTCTGCTGGAAGCTGGGCTGGAAGCAGGTAATGTTGTAGCTGGAAACAGATGAATCCACAATGGATCGGAGAGTCAGGCTACACCGCAGGTGGAATGCTGGTGCGGGTCTCTATGGTGGAAGTCTTGAGACAGGAGCTGGAACCTGGAAGACAATCACAGGAGAGAGACAAACAGGAACTAGGTTTGACAACCAAAGTACTGACGCCTTCCTTGCTCAGGCACAGTGTATTTATACCTGCAGCAAGGAAGGGATTGGCTAGGCAATTATGCAGATTAACAATACTGACAACAGATTGGAGTAAATGATCAGCTGACAGAATCCAAGATGGCTGCGCCCATGCAGACACTTGGAGAGAAGTTTGGTTTGTAATCCATGTGGTAATGAAAACAGTAATGGCGGCGCCGGCCACTGGAGACAGGAGGCGCCAGGCTGACAGATGCACATCCAACCACGCGGACACAGCGGAGGCCGCGGCTGACGTAATCGCCACTCAGACACTCTGCATGCAGAATTTCAGGGACGGCGGCGGAGGCCGCGGGAGACGCCATGCCAGGTGTAATATGGCGTTTACTGTGACAGCGTCCCAGAGTGACAGGAGAGGATACAGGAATGTACACATCAGGATAACAGATGGGATCCGGTCCTGGAGCGCTGAGCCAGCCTTAGGAGGCATCGGATGGGTAAGAAATGGCGTCCAGATACCCGGATCGTGACAAAAGTGATACGCTGTTCAGCAACTGCTCTCTTGATCTCGCTTTTATGAGATCGCCCAAGTACGGGATAATTGTGACACCTTGCTTGCACAGGAGCACCATCATTTCCGCCATTACCTTGGTGAAAATTCTCAGGGCCATGGAGAGACCAAACATCAACGTCTGAAATTGGCAATGACAGTCCTGTACCGCAAATCTGAGGTACGCCTGATGAGGTGGATAAATGGGGACATGAAGGTATGCATCCTGTACACAAATGCGGACAACAGGTGTCAAGCCATGTGTTGCCTTTGTCAAGCTGTAATAAGTAGGGATAAGGACGTTAACCACCGCGGAACATCCTCCCTTATACGACACCTGCAGCGCATTCATCATAAGTCAGTGACAAGTTCAAAAACTTTGGATGACAGCGGAAGCAGTCCACTGACCACTAAATCCCTTCCTCTTGTAACCAAGCTCCTGCAAACCACACCACCAACTCCTCAGTGTCAATTTCCTCCTTAGACAGGAGAGCCAATAGTCCTGCAGGCCATGTCACTGGCAAGTCTGACGAGTCCTCTCCTGCCTGGGATTCCTCCGATGCATCCTTGAGTGTAACGCCTACTGCTGCTGGCGCTGCTGTTGTTGCTGCTGGGAGTCGATCGTCATCCCAGAGGGGAAGTCGGAAGACCACTTGTACTACTTCCAGTAAGCAATTGACTGTCCAACAGTCCTTTGCGAGGAAGATGAAATATCACAGCAGTCATCCTGCTGCAAAGCGGATAACTCAGGTCTTGTCAGCCTGGGTGGTGAGAAACGTGGTTCCGGTATCCATCGTTAATTTACAGGCAACTAGAGACTTGATTGAGGTACTGTGTCCCCGGTACCAAATACCCTCTAGGTTCCATTTCTCTAGGCAGGCGATACCGAAAATGTACACAGACCTCAGAAAAAGAGTCACCAGTGTCCTAAAAAATGCAGTTGTACCCAATGTCCACTTGTCTGTGGTTAAGTGGAGCAGGGCAGACTCAGGACTATATGACTGTGACAGCCCACTGGGTAGATGTATTGCCCCCCGCAGCAAGAACAGCAGGGGCGGCACCAGTAGCAGCATCTCGCAATTGCCAACTCGTTCCTAGGCAGGCTACGCTTTGTATCACCGCTTTCCATAAGAGGCACACAGCTGACAACCTCTTACGGAAACTGAGGAACATCATCGCAGAATGGCTTACCCCAATTGGACTCTCCTGGGGATTTGTGACATCGGACAACGCCACCAATATTGTGCGTGCATTACATCTGGGCAAATTCCAGCACGTCCCATGTTTTGCACATACATTTAATTTGGTGGTGCAGAATTATTTAAAAAACAACAGGGGCGTGCAAGAGATGCTGTCGGTGGCCCGAAGAATTGCGGGCCACTTTCTGCCTTCAGCCACCGCATGTCGAAGACTGGAGCACCACCAAACATTCCTGAACCTGTCCTGCCATCATCTGAAGCAAGAGGTGGTAACGAGGTGGAATTCAACCCTCTATATGCTTCAGAGGATGGAGGAGCAGCAAAAGGCCATTCAAGCCTATACATCTGCCCACGAAATAGGCAAAGGAGGGGGAATGCACCTGACTCAAGCGCAGTGGAGAATGATTTCAACGTTGTGCAAGGTTCTGCAACCCTTTGAACTTGCCACACGTGAAGTCAGTTCAGACACTGCCAGCCTGAGTCAGGTCATTCCCCTCATCAGGCTTTTGCAGAAGAAGCTGGAGACATTGAAGGAGGAGCTAAAACAGAGCGATTCCACTAGGCATGTGGGACTTGTGGATGGAGCCCTTAATTCGCTTAACCAGGATTCAATCTGTTGAAATCAGAGCACTACATTTTGGCCACCGTGCTCGATCCTAGATTTAAAACCTACATTGTATCTCTCTTTCCGGCAGACACAAGTCTGCAGAGGTTCAAAGACCTGCTGGTGAGAAAATTGTCAAGTCAAGCGGAACGTGACCCGTCAACAGCTCCTCCTTCACATTCTCCCGCAACTGGGGGTGCGAGGAAAAGGCTAAGAATTCCGAGCCCACCCGCTGGCGGTGATGCAGGGCAGTCTGGAGTGAGTGCTGACATCTGGTCCGGACTGAAGGACCTGGCAACGATTACTGACATGTCGTCTACTGTCACTGCATATGATTCTGTCACCTTTGAAAGAATGGTGGAGAATTTTATGAGTGACCGCATCCAGGTAGGCACGTCAGTATGTATACTGGCAGGAAAAAGAGGCAATTTGGAGGCCCTTGCACAAACTGGCTTTATTCTACCTAAGTTGCCCTCCCTCCAGTGTGTACTCCAAAAGAGTGTTTAGTGCAGCCGCTCACCTTGTCAGCAATCGGCGTACGAGGTTACTTCCAGAAAATGTGGAGAAGATGATGATCATCAAAATGAATTATAATCAATTCCTCCGTGGAGACATTCACCAGCAATTGCCTCCAGAAAGTACACAGGGATCTGAGATGGTGGATTCCAGTGGGGACGAATTAATAATCTGTGAGGAGGGGGATGTACACAGTGAAAGGGGTGAGGAATCGGAGGATGATGAGGTGGACATCTTGCCTCTGTAGAGCCAGTTTGTGCAAGGAGAGATTGATTGATTGATTGATTGATTCTTTTTTGGTGGGGGCACAAACCAACCAGTCATTTCAGTCAGTCGTGTGGCAGACCCTGTCTCTGAAATGATGGGTTCATCAATGTTTTTCTTTTCAATCTAAGCCCCTGCAGTTTTCTGTAAGCATCTGCTTCGCTATGATGATCAACAAGTCACATGGGCAAACACTCAGGGCTGGAGGCGTAGATCTTAGGACCAGCTGCTACAAGCATGGCAGAGGTGTCACTATCACTGGTGACACCCAGAGAGGTGGCGAAGGAGATTGTAATGCAGTGCGCGCAGATAAGCAGCGCAATGGTAAAAAGGAGGCATGGTCTCATAGGTAGGGGCGTGGCCTGAATCACCATTTTGTTGCTCCGGGTATCCCGGGGGTTGGGGGCTGCACCCGGGGACCCTGTGTGTGAGTGGTGCTGGCTCCTGCACAGTGACAGAAACTGGGTGTTGCACGTAATGTCACAGTGAAACACCCATATTCTGTCACTGAAGAAGAGCCGGCACTGTGGTGTCACCCCCCTTGGCGGGTGACACTCGGGTGTGTGCCGCAACCCTGTTGTGATGCCACTGACCCATGGGAAGCTTTACGTGGCTTACCCATGTGTTAGTAGCCCCAAGCATCTTTTGTGTTAGTCCCTGAAGAAAAACTTCAAATATTGTTTACAATTTTGTAATCAATGGGCCTAATTCAGTAAGGATTGCAAATTCTGCTAAGTAACAGAATTTGCAATCCTTTGGTTCGCATGCTGGGGCCACCCATCACAGGGCATGGCCACCCAGCATGCCGCCTCCCTTCTTGACCACGCTGAAATTGCAGTCTCAGTGCAGTTCAGCGTGATCATAAAAAATGGGTTAGCCTCCTGTTGGTGCAGACTGTACGTGTGCGCAGGAAGCCGCCACCATTTTTGTGATCGCAGCGGCTGCATGTGATGTCATGCAGCCGCTCTGACCACGCCTCATGTTTCTCCGTTGCCGACCCCATTTTGTAGCCCTGCCCCTGCACCGCTCCATCTCCGACTTTGAAATGGATTGTTGCTGACCCCCCCCCCCCCCCGCACCGATTGACAGTCAGAGGTGATCGCATTATCTGCGGGGTGCCACAGAAAATGCAGGCGCATGCGTATGCTCTTAGCAATTTTTGCAGTTGGATTGCTTATTGCGATTACAATCCAACCTGAATCAGGCTCTATTACCTATCACAATGCACTGCAGGTAGTACAAAATGGGGTTAATATAGGAGAAAAACCCCCAGAGCTGTGCTCCTTAACTGTCCCTGGTGGCTAGTGGAGCGGCTGCCCAGTAATCAGTGTCCACGCCAGTGCGCACACGGCCCGGCCCCTACAGCCACGCTGGATCTCGGTATAGTGTGGGCACAGAAGCCCCTTACCTCCCTTTCATCAGCGGCCTCGTGATCCCGGAGGGCGGTGTGTGTGTGACTGACCTTAGGAAGAAACCGGAGCCTCCGCTGCAGTGACCCAGCAACCAGGGCACGGGAGTATACTGCGCCGCTGGGAGTGATGGAGCTGCAGTAAAGATGTCTATTAGACCTAGCCTGCTGCAGCCCTTGTAGATTCTTATAAAAAAAGTTCTTCTTTTCTTGTCAAAATTAATAGCTAAGAATAGGCTGCCTGAGGCAGCCCCCTGTTAAGTGGCCTGCTACTGAAGGCACCAACTACAAACTGAGCTCCCTGTTCATGGAAGCGAGGTTATAGAGCAGGGGGCGCTGAGCATCTTGGGAACAGTCAAAAGCTTTGAGCCTGTTGGTGCCTCAGATCAAGATCCTACTCTACACCCCAATGTGAATCCTTGTGGAGTCCAGTGTACCCCACAGAAGAAATTAATGTGTCACACCCATTGGCAGCAACATTAGAATAGCTGCTGATGGGCACAATTGAGAAAGGAAGGGCGGAAAACATTTGAATCCAGCACATATATGTAATTTGAATATGTAATTTGTACCTTCCTACTTTAAAATGTAATGGATGAACCTCACCCTGTGAGAACTATCTTTATGATCAAGAGATCTCATATGCAAGATAAGTATGTGTTGGCAGAGGCGCTCACTGGGCAGAGATGCTGATCGCATCTCTGGCATGTGCCAGTGCACTGCGGCACCAGCACACACACACACTTCAGACCTGATCTCCTGTTGTGTGAATATGCACAGCAGAGATCAGGTCTGAATTAGGCCCTATATACAGCTGTCAGTAAGGCAGGGATCTGCTGCTGCCAGTGAGGCAGGGACTGCTGCTGCCAGTGAGGCAGGGATCTGCTGCTGCCAGTGAGGCAGGGATGTGCTGCTGTCAGTGAAGCAGTGATCTGCTGCTGTCAGTGAGGCAGTGATCTGCTGCTGTCAGTGAGGCAGTGATCTGCTGCTGTCAGTAAGGCAGGGATGTGCTGCTATAAGTGAGGCAGGTATGTGCTGCTGTCAATGAGGCAGGGATGTGCTGCTGTCAGTGAAGCAGGGATGTGCTGCTGTCAGCAAGGCAGTGATCTGCTGCCCACTATCTCCCTATCACCCCTGCCTGAGTCACACACTTTCCCTGTCACCCCTGCCCCAGTTACCCACTATCTCCCAGTCACCGCTGCCTCAGTTAACCACTATACCTGCGACCCCTGCCTCAGTCACCCACTATACCAGTCACCACTGCTTTAGTCACCCACTATCTCTGTCACCCCTGCCTCAGTCAACCACTATCTCCATATCACCCCTGCCTCAGTCACCCACTATCCCTGTCACTCCTGCCTCAGTCTCCTACTGTCCCTGTCACCCCTGCCACAGTCATCCACTATATCCCTATCACCCCTGCCTTAGTCACTGACTATCTCCCAGTCACCCCGGCCTCAGTCACCCACTATCTCCCACTCATACATGCTTTAGTCACCCACTATCTCCCAGTCATCCCTGCCTCAGTCACCTACTGACACCAGTGCAGACATTTCTGCTGCGGCCTCTCCACTCTCCAGCGTGAACGTCCTGACGACTGAGGAAATCCGCTTCCCAGTTGAGGACTCCGGGAATGAACACTTGCCGATATTGCTGGCAGATGACGTTCTACCCAATTGAGGATTTTTGATACTTCCAGCTTTGCTATGCAATTTCGAGTGCCGCCTTGATGATTTGTGTACACTACCGTGGTGGCGTTGTCCGATTGTACTTGAACAGGCCTGTTCTGTACTAGAGGCAGGGCCAGTGTCAATGAATTGAACACTGCCTGCAATTCCAGAATGTTTATCGGGAGGAGAGATTCCTCCCTGGTCCACCGATGGTGAAGGGTCGTCATCACGGCCATGACCTTGGTGAATTTCCGAGGTGCCGTGGCCAAACCAGAAGGCAGGACCTGAAATCCAAAAACTAACCAGGCACAACACTGCTTAGCTTCCAACATCAGATGAGATTGGACATATCCAGTGTGATGCGGCTGTAGATGATTTTTGCTGTTTCTAACTTCTACTTCTAACTACTGGTACATCAATGAATAAGTTTCAAAATAGAATGCATCAAGAGAACGGTGTTGGTAGTATAAAACTACCTACAGCACCTGGTATTCCCAGGTGGTCTCACATCCAAGAACAAACCAGGCCTAAAATCAGGTGATATTGGGCATATACAGTGTGGTGTGGCTGTAGATGAGCTTAGTGGTTTCTGTTAGAGTTCTTCTACTTCTAACTACTCGTACATAAATGAGTAAGCTGACGATTTATTAAACCAGGTGAAATGATAATTTGCATGGTGATAAAGTACCAGCCAATCAGCTCCTAATTGCCATGTCACAGGCTGGGTTTGAAAAATGACAGTTAGGAGCTGACTGGCTGGTACTTTATCACCTTGCACTTTATCAGTTCACCAGGCTTAATAGATCTGCCCCAATGTTTCAAAATGGAATGCATCAAGAGAACGGTGTCAGTATTGTAAAAATACACACAGCTCCTGGTATTTCCTGGTGGTCTCCCATCCAAGTACTAAAACCAGGACCAACACTGCTCAGCTTCCATGATCAGGAGAGATTGGGCAAATCCAGTGTGCTGTGGCTGTAGATGAGCTGGTGGTTTTTATTACAGCTCTTCTACTTCTAACTTCTGGTACATAAAAGAATACATGTAAAAATTAAATGTACCAAGAAAATGGTGTTGGTAGTTTAAAAACACCTAAAGAATCTGATACTACCAAGCAGTCTCCCATCCATGTATTAACAAAGTCCAATACTGCTTTGCTTCAAAAATCAAATGAGATTGGGCATATCCAGTGTGGTGTGGCTTTAGATAAGCTTTGTGGTTTCTGTTAGAGCTCTTCTACTTCTAACTACTGGTACATTAATGAATATGTATAAGGTTGTAGTTTATCCAATATGCCTTTACTACCTTACCTTTCAACCCTCCCTCCCTCCCCTCTTCTCCTTATAGCTTCCTTAGTTCTCTCCTCCTCATGTGTGCGTTATTTGTTTTCTCATACGTCCTAGATGATGCTGGGGTCACATTAAGAACCATGGGGTATAGACGGGATCCGCAGGAGACATGGGCACTTTAAGACTTTCAAAGGGTGTGAACTGTCTCCTCCCTCTATGCCCCTCCTCCAGACTCCAGTTTTAGTATTGTGCGCAGTGATACTGGATGCACTACAGGGGAGCTCTACTGAGTTTCTCTGAAAAGACTTGTTAGTTTTTTTTATTTTCAGGGAGGCTGCTGGCAACAGTCTCCCTGCTTCGTGGGACTTAGGGGAGAGAAGTATGACCAACTTCTAGTGAGTTCAATGGCTCTGCTTCAGGCTGACAGGATACCATTAGCTCCTGAGGGTGCTGCTCGCTAGGTACGCCTAAATGCACACTCCCGCAGCCTGCCGTCACCCCCTTACAGAGCCAGAAGACAGATGATGCTGGGGTCACATTAAGAACCATGGGGTATAGACGGGATCCGCAGGAGACATGGGCACTTTAAGACTTTCAAAGGGTGTGAACTTCTTCTCCAGTGATGGCATTCTGAGGTACCGAGCAGCGAGCGGAACGCTGCGCGCCATGCTCCCACACAAACACAGGCACTGCAGGGTGCAGGGCACGGGGGGGGGGCACCCTGGGCAGCATAAATTCCTCACAAAAGGCTGGAAAAAGTGGACATTAGTGCCTGGGCACTGTCCTTACCCCGCTAGCGTAATTAATTATTTCTGAGCGGGACAGATATGCGCCATTACAGTAGCGGGGCTTCTTCCTCACCTCACCAGAACATCTTTAGAGCATTACAAGTCTATCACTATAGAGTTTATTATTTCCCAGACTGTGTACTTTTGGCGCTGGATTGTGAGCTGAAAAATCCTCTGTGTCCCTCTGACAGATTTACTGACGGTCTGTCCCCCATAAGCCGATGTGTCTGTGGGTACTTGGTACATGTGTGTCAACATGTCGGTGGCTGAATGTTTTTCCCAAGAGGAAACTATATTAGGAATGCAGACATATGATGGTGGCCCTGTTGGCACCACCAATAACTGACTGGGTAAAAGTTTCAGTAATATCAGAGTAAGGTTGGATAAATCTGTGTCCCAGACACAGACGTAGAGAATAGATGTGATGTTCATGGCTATGTTTCTTTTCCCTCAGGCCCCGCGGGGTCGCAAAAATGTTATTTTGCCCAGTTACTACACACTGATACTGACACGGAAACTGATTCCTATGTCGACCATAATGTTTCCTGATTAGATCCAATATTGGCAAGGAGCATTCAGTACATGATTGTGGATATTAAGGACATATTAAAATTACTGAAGACCCTGCTGTTCCTGACAAAGGGGTCTATATGTATGTATATATAGATATATAATGAAAGCTGATGTAACGTTCCTCCATCTCTGTTTGAGAAAGTCTGGGCCAGCTCGACAAGATGGTTTCAAATCCCCAAAAGGATTCTGGTTGTTTATTCATTTCCCGCCGCGGACAGAATAAAGTGGGAGTCACCCCCTGTTCTGCACGGGGCCCTGTCACAAATCCAGCGGATCGTATGCAGGAAGCTACATTATTTCTAGTTATGTAACCAAGGGTACATTACTTAGACCTGCCATTACATGTGCATGGGTGAGTAGTAGTATTCAAGAATTGGTCGAATACCTTGTCATCCGATATAGATACCTTGGAGAGATGGGATACTCCTTACGTTGTATCATATCAAGGACACTGCAGCATACTTACGTGAGACTGCAAGGGATATAGGACTCTTGAGTTCACGGGCCAATTTCATGGCAGTCTCGGATAGGAGGGCATTGTGGATTCACCAAGAGAATGCTGATGCTGACTCCAAGAAGAAAGGGAGTCTCTTCCCTATGAAGGTGAAGCGTTGTTTGGTGACTGCCTAGTTAATTTGATCTCGGCAGCTCCCGCAGGTAAGTCAACCTTCTTGCCCTATGTTCCCTCCCAACGGATGAAGACGCATCATTATCTGATGCAGTCATTTCGGCCCAATAGATATGCAAGAAGTTAAGATTCCCCTTTCTTTGCAGGTAGAGGAAGGAGAAGAGGGAAGAGGTCTGCATCCTCTTCAAGATCGCAGGAGCAGAGATCATCCTCTGCTTCTGCCAAATCCACCGCATGACGCTTGGGCTCTCTTGCAGGAGCCCGCACCAGTGGGGGCACGTCTAAAACTCTTCAGTCAGTTCTGGATTCATTCGGACCTGGACTCGTGTGTTTTACAAATAGTGTCCCAAGGGTACAAACTGGGGTTTCAAGACGTTCCCCCTGACCGATTGTTCAAATCGGCTTTAGTCAGCAGGGAGAAGGTTTTTATTCAAGCCTCTTCGTGGTCCCTAAGCCGGACAGCTCAGTCAGACCAATCTGAAATCTGAAATCCCTCAATTTCTACCTAAGGAAATTAAATTTCAAGATGGAATCTCTCAGTGCAGTGATCTCCAGTCCGGAGGAAGGAGATTTCATGGTTTTGGTAGACATAAAGGATGCCTACTTACATGTTCCCATTTAGCCTCTGCATCAAGCTACCTGAGGTTTGCAATTCAGTATTGTCATTACCAATTTCAGACATTGCCGTTTGGTCTGTCCACGGCTCCGAGGATTTTCACCAGGGTGATCGCAAGCAAGGAGTAACAATTATCCCGTACTTGGATGATCTTTTGATAAAGGCGAAATCCAGGGACCAGTTAGTGCAAAACATTGCACTCTCCCTGACAGTTCTTCAACAACATAGTTGGCTCCTAAACTTGCCAAAATCGCAGTTGGTCCCAATGACGCGGTTGTTGTTTTTGGGAGTGATACTGGACACAGAAGAGGTTTTCTTCCAGTGGAAAGGCTCTGGAGATCCAGAGTCTGGTCAAACAAATTCTGAAACCAGCAAGAGTGTTAATCCATCAATGCATTTGGTTGCTGGGTAAGATGGTTGCGGCCTACGAGCCCATTCAGTTTGGCTGGTTCCATGCCAGAGTGTTCCAGTGGGACCTGTTGGACAAGTGGTCCGGATCCCACCTACACACGCACCGGAGGATAATCCTGTCTTCCAAGACCAGAATCTCACTCCATTGGTGGCTGCACAGTTCTCACCTCCTAGAGGGGCGAAGGTTCGGGATCCAGGACTGGATCCTAGGGACCATGGATGCAACCCTCCGAGGCTGGGGAGCAGTCACACAGGGGGAAAACGTCCAAGGAAGATGGTCAAGTCGGGAAAGTTGTCTCCACATAAATGTTCTGGAGTTAAGGGCCATTTAATAACTGCAGACACAGTACGCACTGGGACGGGTGCCCAGCATCCTCTACGGACTAAGAGAAAAGGATTTACCGGTAGGTATTAAAATCCTATTTTCTCTAACGTCCTAGAGGATGCTGGGGACTCCGTAAGGACCATGGGGATAGACGGCTCCGCAGGAGACATGGGCACTTTAAGAAAGACTTTAGTTCTGGGTGTGCACTGGCTCCTCCCTCTATGCCCCTCCTCCATACCTCAGTTTGATACTGTGCCCAGTGGAGACTGGGTGCTTTTCAGGAGCTCTCCTGAGCTTTCTGACAAAGTATTTTGTTAGGTTTTTAATTTTCAGGGAGCACTGCTGGCAACAGACTCCCTGCATCGAGGGACTGAGGGGAGAGAAGCAGCCCTACTCTCCGAGTTGCAAGGTCCTGCTTCTTAAGCTACTGGACACCATTAGCTCCAAAGGGATTAGCTCCAAAGGGATTGGTACGCAGGATCTCACCCTCGCCGTCCGTCCCAGAGCCGCGCCGCCGTCCCCCTCGCAGAGCCGGAAGATAGAAGCCGGGTGAGTATGAGAAGAAAAGAAGACTTCAGAGGCGGCAGAGGACTTCATGATCTTCATTGAGGTAACGCACAGCACTGCAGCTGTGCGCCATTGCTCCCATACACCTCACATACTCCGGTCACTGTAAGGGTGCAGGGCGCAGGGGGGGCGCCCTGGGCTGCAATATAAACCTCTTTTTGGCAGAAATATAACATATATACAGCTGGGCACTGTATATATGTATGAGCCCCCGCCAATTGTACAGTTTAAGCGGGACAGAAGCCCGCCGCCGAGGGGGCGGGGCTTCTCCCTCAGCACTCACCAGTGCCATTTTTTCTCCACAGCACAGCTGAGAGGAAGCTCCCCGGACTCTCCCCTGCTTATACCACGGTAGACAAGAGGGTTGAAAAGAGAGGGGGGGGCACATAATTTGGCGCAAATTACATACAGCAGCGCTACTGTGCAAACATTAAGTTACTGTGCTATTCCTGGGTTATATAGCGCTGGGGTATGTGCTGGCATACTCTCTCTCTGTCTCTCCAAAGGGCAGAGCCGGCCATAGGCATAGGCAAACTAGGCAATTGCCTAGGGCATTTGATATGCCTAGGGGCATCAGCAACTTCTGCTGATTAAAATGATATGCGGCATGCCTATATTCTGTGTGTAGCATTTCATATGCAGATACAGCCACAGTCTCACACAGTATATAGGCGTGCTGCATATCATTTTAATCAGCAGAAGCTGCGTGTGCATCCTAACAACATAGCAATGCAAATAAGATGCATTTTAATAAAAAAAAGGTGCCCCAACGTTAGCATTGAGGCAAGATTTATGAGGACACATCTGTATCCAAGCAGAGGCAGAGGTCACAGTGTTAGTGGCAGTGTGAGTGCTGTGTGCATGTGAGTGGGTTGATTGTGCAGTAGTGTTCGGAATATGAGTAAGGAGCATTATGTGTGTCATGTAAAAATGCATTAATAATGTGCAACATATGTGTAAGGGGCACTATGTGTGTCATTATGTGTATAAGGGCATTAATAATGTGCGGCATATGTGTAGGGACATTGGTGGTCATTCCGAGTTGTTCGCTCGGTAATTTTCTTCGCATCGCAGCGATTTTCCGCTAATTGCGCATGCGCAAGGGTGGTCATTCCGAGTTGTTCGCTCTGTAATTTTCTTCGCATCGCAGCGATTTTCCGCTAATTGCGCATGCGCAATGTTCGCTCTGCGACTGCGCAAAGTAAATTTGCTATGCAGTTAGGTATTTTACTCACGGCATTACGAGGTTTTTTCTTTGTTCTGCTGATCGTAGTGTGATTGACAGGAAGTGGGTGTTTCTGGGCGGATACTGGCCGTTTTATGGGTGTGTGTGAAAAAACGCTGCCGTTTCTGGGTAAAACGTGGGAGTGTCTGAAGAAACGGGGGAGTGTCTGGGCGAACGCTGGGTGTGTTTGGGACGTCAAACCAGGAACGAAACTGACTGAACTGATCACAGTTGTCGAGTAAGTCTGGAGCTACTCAGAAACTGCTAAGAAGTGTCTATTCGCAATTCTGCTAATCTTTCGTTCGCAATTTTGATAAGCTAAGATTCACTCCCAGTAGTCGGCGGCTTAGCGTGTGCAATGCTGCTAAAAGCAGCTTGCGAGCTAACAACTCGGAATGAGGGCCATTATGTGTAAAAGGGCATTAATAAAGGTTGTCATAATGTGTAAGACGCATTATGTTTATAAGGACATTAATGATGTGTCTCATATGTGTAAGGGGCATTACTGTGTGGAATTATGTGTATAAATGCATTACTAATGTGTGGCATTATGTGTATAAGGTGCTCTAATATGTAGCGTTGCGTATAGAAAGGGCATTTACTGTGTTGTCTAATGTGAATAAAGAGCAATAGGGTGTGGTGTAATGTAAATAAGGAGCAATTCAGTGTGATGTAATGTGAATAAGGAGCACTACTGTACGAAGTAACGTTTATAAGGTAAAGTGATACTACTGTGGGATGTAATGTGAATTATGGACACTATCACGTGATCAAATGTGAATAAAATTGCAGTACTGTGTGGCGGAATTTTAATTGGGGGTACTATTGTGTGGACATGCCCATTGCAAGCAAAAACACACCCCTTTTTGGACTGTGCGCCAAATGTGCGAACTGTTCCTGTTTAAAATATAGGGGGTACAAACACCAAAATAAGTACTGTTATGGGTGAGGTTTGATGGTGCTGGGAAAGAGGTGCAAGGTCAGAGGCGGAACCAGCGGTGGTGCTAGGGGGCACCAGGCAAAATCTTGCCTAGGGCATCATATTGGTTAGGGCCAGCTCTGCCAAAGGGCCTTGTGGGGGAAATGTCTTCAGTAAAAGCATTCCCTGTGTGTGTGGTGTGTCGGTACGCGTGTGTCGACATGTCTGAGGAAGAAGGCTATATTAGAGAGGAGCGGGAGCAAATGAATGTGGTGTCTCCGCCGACACCTGATTGGATGGATATGTGGAATGTTTTAATTGCTAGTGTAAACTCATTGCACAAAAGATTAGACAAGGCTGAAGATTTGGGACAGTCAGGGTCTCAACCCATGCCTGATCCTATGTCGCAGGGACTGTCAGGGTCTCATAAGTGCCCACTATCCAGATTGTTGACACAGATACCGGCACGGATTCTGACTCCAGTGTCGATTACGATGATGCAAAGTTACAGCCAAAATTGGCAAAATACATTTGATATATGATTATGGCAATAAAAGATGTTTTGCACATCACAGAGGAGCCACCTATCCCTGACAAGAGGGTACATATGTACAAGGGAAAGAAGCCTGAGGTAACCTTTTCCCCTCACACGAGCTGAACGAGTTATGTGAAAAAGCTTGGGAATCTCCTGCAGATTTCCAAAAGGATTCTTATGGCGTATCCTTTCCCATCAACGGATAGGTTACGATGGGAATCCTCCCCTTGGGTGGACAAAGCATTAACACGCTTATCCAAGAAGTTAGCCCTCCCGTCCCAGGATACGGCTACCCTCAAAGAGTCTGCTGACCGCAAACAGGAGATTACCCTGAAGTCCATTTATACACATTCAGGTACCTTACTCAGACCGGCAATTGCGTCGGCCTGGGTGTGTATGTGTAGTGCTGTAGCGGCATGGACGGATACCCTAGATAAGGATACTATTTTATTGCCCCTGGGGCATATAAGAGATGATGTCCTATATATGTGTGTATGCAAACTACAGGTGGTGCTGCATGGCTCACACCCTTTTGCTTGTCTTGTAGAGCAACTCTGGAGCTGTTACTGGGTCCAGCTGCTGCAAGAAATCAGCTTGAATGCTTCAGGGGCTGGGGCATGGCCAACATGAGCCCCACACTGATGGGGGTGTATAAAGCGATCTAGGGGTCATCCAAGCGCAACCCCACAAAGGCCGCCATGCCCTGCGTGACCATTTTCTCTTTTCATATGCAGACGAGGGTTGCAGCCAACTATACCCATTGCTTGGATGACATCACCATATGCGAATCCATCTGCTGCAGGCCTTCCCCCAGGAATGCTTGCACTAGTTGTTGCATTTGGTTTGTTGTTTGGGGGGTGCTTCAGTATTAGGCAGCCTTCTGCCCTCACACATTCGTCTGAAAATGTGTTCTCCCTGCAGTTGTTGTCCCCAGATGAGAGTTCCCTTGTGCTGCCTCAGTTGAATCTCCTTTACTTGACGGAGGTGTGCCTGAGCAGCGGCCCTCCCCAGCCCTATCTCAAATCATACTTATTTTGCTTAGGTGATACCATGGTCATGAAGATTGTTTTCCCAGGGTGAGGTTCATTCATTGCATTCTGGGTATGCTGACCTCTGTGATTTCCCCAAATGTGGGAATCTCGACTGCATAATTTGTGGTAGGGGGGGGGACTGCATTTGTGCTTTCCCCTGGTTGGCTCTGGTATAATTTAGATCTCATTGTCTCAGGTCTCTCTCCAGCCTAGTTTGCTGTCTGTTTCCACTTCTCTTTTCTTGAGCCCCTCCCTTCTATGCCCTTGCGCACTATCCTGACTTCTCCCGTCTGCTTACTTTGTGCCTTCCAACGCACAATGCGAACTACAGGTGGTGTTGCAGGGCCCACACCCTTTTATTTGCCTTACAGAGCAGCTCTGGAGCTGTTACAGTGCCCAGCTGCAGCAAGAAATCAGCTTGAATACTTCAGGGGCTGGGGCATGGCCAACATGAGCCCCACACCAAAGGAGGGTGGGGGGTGTTCAATGCGAACTAGGGGTCATCCAAGCGCCCCTTTTCTCTTTTCATATGCAGATGAGGGTTCCAGCCAACTTTGGCCCACTGCTTGGATGACATCACCGTATGCAAATCCGTCTGCTGCAGACCTTTCCCCAGGAATGCTTGTACTAGTTGTTGCATATGGTTTGATGTTTGAGGGTGCTTCAGTATTAGGCAGCCTTCCGCCCTCTCATTTTCATCTGAAAAGATGTGGTCTCCCTGCAGTTGTTGTCCCCAGACAAGAGTTCCCTTGTGCTTCCTCAGTTGAATCTCCTTAACTTGACGGGGGTGTGCTCGAGCAGCCGCCCTCCACAGCCCTATCCCAACACATGCTTTTCTTGCGTATGAGATCTCTTGATCATGAAGATAGTTCTCACAGGGTGAGGTTCATCCATTACATTTTAAAGTAGGAAGGTACAAATTACATATTCAAATTACATATATGTGCTGGATTCAAATGTTTTCCCCCCTTCCTTTCTCAATTGTGCCCATCAGCAGCTATTCTAATGTTGCTGCCAATGGGTGTGACACATTAATTTCTTCTGTGGGGTACACTGGACTCCACAAGGATTCACATTGGGGTGTAGAGTAGGATCTTGATCTGAGGCACCAACAGGCTCAAAGCTTTTGACTGTTCCCAAGATGCTCAGCGCCCCCTGCTCTATAACCTCGCTTCCATGAACAGGGAGCTCAGTTTGTAGTTGGTGCCTTCAGTAGCAGGCCACTTAACAGGGGGCTGCCTCAGGCAGCCTATTCTTAGCTATTAATTTTGACAAGAAAAGAAGAACTTTTTTTATAAGAATCTACAAGGGCTGCAGCAGGTTAGGTCTAATAGACATCTTTACTGCAGCTCCATCACTCCCAGCGGCGCAGTATACTCCCGTGCCCTGGTTGCTGGGTCACTGCAGCGGAGGCTCCGGTTTCTTCCTAAGGTCAGTCACACACACACCGCCCTCCGGGATCACGAGGCCGCTGATGAAAGGGAGGTAAGGGACTTCTGTGCCCACACTATACCGTGATCCAGCGTGGCTGTAGGGGGTGGGCCATGTGCGCACTAGCGTGGACACTGATTACTGGGCAGCCGCTCCACTAGCCACCAGGGACAGTTAAGGAGCACAGCTCTGGGGGGGTTTTCTCTTATATTAACCCCATTTTGTACTACCCGCAGTGCATTGTGATAGGTAATAGAGCCTGATTCAGGTTGGATTGCAATCGCAATAAGCAATCCAACTGCAAAAATTGCTAAGAGCATACGCATGCGCCTGCATTTTCTGCGGCACCCCGCAGATAATGCGATCGCTTCTGACTGTCAATTGGTGCTGGGGGGGGGGGGTCAGCAACAATCCATTTCCAAGTCGGAGATGGAGCGGTGCATGGGCAGGGCTACAAAATGGGGTCGGCATCGGAGAAACAGGAGGCGTGGTCAGAGCTGCTGCATGACATCACATGCAGCAGCTGCGATCACAAAAATGGTGGCGGCTTCCTGCGCACACATACAGTCTGCACCAACAGGAGGCTAACCCATTTTTTATGATCACGCTGAACTGCACTGAGACTGCAATTTCAGCGTGGTCAAGAAGGGAGGCGGCATGCTGGGTGGCCCCAGCATGCGAACCAAAGGATTGCAAATTCTGTTACTTAGCAGAATTTGCAATCCTTACTGAATTAGGCCCATTGATTACAAAATGTATTTGTAAATATTTGAAGTTTTTCTTCAGGGACTAACACAAAAGATGCTTGGGGCTACTAACACATGGGTAAGCCACGTAAAGCTTCCCATGGGTCAGTGGCATCACAACGGGGTTGCGGCCCACACCCGAGTGTCACCCGCCAAGGGGGGTGACACCAAAGTGCCGGCTCCTCTTCAGTGACAGAATATGGGTGTTTCACTGTAACATTACGTGCAACACCCAGTTTCTGTCACTGTGCAGGAGCCAGCACCACTCACACACTAGTCCCCGGGTGCAGCACTCAACCCCCGGGATACCCGGAGCAACAAAATGGAGATTCAGGAAAACAGGCCACACCCCTACCTATGAGACCATGCCTCCTTTTTACCATTGCGCTGCTTATCTGCGCGCACTGCATTACAATCTCCCTCGCTGCCTCTCTGGGTGTCACCAATGATAGTGACACCTTTGCCATGCTTGTAGCAGCTGGTCCTAAGATCTACGCCTCCAGCCCTGAGTGTTTGCCCTTGTGACTTGTTGATCATCATAGCGAAGCAGATTCTTACAGAAAACTGCAGGGGCTTAGATTGAAAAGAAAAACATTGACGAACCCATCATTTCAGCAACAGGGTCTGCCACACGGCTGACTGAAATGACTGGTTGGTTTGGGCCCCCACCAAAAAAGAAGCAATCAATCTCTCCTTGCACAAACTGGCTCTACAGAGGCAAGATGTCCACCTCATCATCCTACGATTCCTCACCCCTTTCACTGTGTACATCGCCCCCCTCACATATTATTAATTCGTCCCCACTGGAATCCACCATCTCAGATCCCTGTGTACTTTCTGGAGGCAATTGCTGGTAAATGTCTCCACGGAGGAATTGATTATAATTCATTTTGATGATCATCATCTTCTCCACATTTTCTGGAAGTAACCTCGTACGCCGATTGCTGACAAGGTGAGCGGCTGCACTAAACACTCTTCTGGAGTACACACTGGAGGGAGGGCAACTTAGGTAGAATAAAGCCAGTTTGTGCAAGGGCCTCCAAATTGCCTCTTTTTCCTGCCAGTATACATACGGACTGTGTGACGTGCCTACCTGGATGCGGTCACTCATATAATCCTCCACCATTCTTTCAAAGGTGACAGAATCATATGTAGTGACAGTAGACGACATGTCAGTAATCGTTGCCAGGTCCTTCAGTCCGGACCAGATGTCAGCACTCACTCCAAACTTCCCTGCATCACCGCCAGTGGGTGGGCTCGGAATTCTTAGCCTTTTCCTTGCACCCCCAGTTGCGGGAGAATGTGAAGGAGGAGCTGTTGACGGGTCACGTTCCGCTTGACTTGACCATTTTCTCACCAGCAGGTCTTTGAACCTCTGCAGACTTGTGTCTGCCGGAAAGAGAGCTACAATGTAGGTTTTAAATCTAGGATCGAGCACGGTGGCCAAAATGTATTGCTCTGATTTCAACAGATTGAATCCTGGTTAAGCGAATTAAGGGCTCCATCCACAAGTCCCACATGCCTAGCGGAATCGCTCTGTTTTAGCTCCTCCTTCAATGTCTCCAGCTTCTTCTGCAAAAGCCTGATGAGGGGAATGACCTGACTCAGGCTGGCAGTGTCTGAACTGACTTCACGTGTGGCAAGTTCAAAGGGTTGCAGAACCTTACACAACGTTGAAATCATTCTCCACTGCGCTTGAGTCAGGTGCATTCCCCCTCCTTTGTCTATATCGTGGGTAGATGTATAGGCTTGAATGGCCTTTTGCTGCTCCTCCATCCTCTGAAGCATATAGAGGGTTGAATTCCACCTCGTTACCACCTCTTGCTTCAGAGGATGGCAGGGCAGGTTCAGGAATGTTTGGTGGTGCTCCAGTCTTCGGCACGCGGTGGCTGAATGCAGAAAGTGGCCCGCAATTCTTCGGGCCACCGACAGCATCTCTTGCACGCCACAGTCGTTTTTTTAAATAATTCTGCACCACCAAATTCAATGTATGTGCAAAACATGGGACGTGCTGGAATTTGCCCAGATGTAATGCACGCACAATATTGGTGGCATTGTCCGATGTCACAAATCCCCAGGAGAGTCCAATTGGGGTAAGCCATTCTGCGATGATGTTCCTCAGTTTCCGTAAGAGGTTGTCAGCTGTGTGCCTCTTATGGAAAGCGGTGATACAAAGCGTAGTCTGCCTAGGAACGAGTTGGCATTTGCGAGATGCTGCTACTGGTGCCGCCGCTGCTGTTCTTGCTGCGGGAGGCAATACATCTACCCAGTGGGCTGTCACAGTCATATAGTCCTGAGTCTGCCCAGCTCCACTTAACCACGGACATGTGGACTAGTGGACCTTGGGTACAACTGCATTTTTTAGGACACTGGTGACTCTTTTTCTGAGGTCTGTGTACATTTTCGGTATCGCCTGCCTAGAGAAATGGAACCTAGATGGCATTTGGTACCGGGGACACAGTACCTCAATCAAGTCTCTAGTTGCCTCTGAATTAACGATGGATACCGGAACCACGTTTCTCACCACCCAGGCTGACAAGACCTGAGTTATCCGCTTTGCAGCAGGATGACTGCTGTGATATTTCATCTTCCTCGCAAAGGACTGTTGGACAGTCAATTGCCTACTGGAAGTAGTACAAGTGGTCTTCCGACTTCCCCTCTGGGATGACGATCGACTCCCAGCAGCAACAACAGCAGCGCCAGCAGCAGTAGGCGTTACACTCAAGGATGCATCGGAGGAATCCCAGGCAGGAGAGGACTCGTCAGACTTGCCAGTGACATGGCCTGCAGGACTATTGGCTTTCCTGTCTAAGGAGGAAATTGACACTGAGGGAGTTGGTGGTGTGGTTTGCAGGAGCTTGGTTACAAGAGGAAGGGATTTAGTGGTCAGTGGACTGCTTCCGCTGTCATCCAAAGTTTTTGAACTTGTCACTGACTAATGATTAATGCGCTGCAGACGACGTATAAGGGAGGATGTTCTGAGGTGGTTAACGTCCTTACCCCTACTTATTAGAGCTTGACAAAGGCAACACACGGCTTGACACCTGTTGTCCGCATTTGTGTACAGGATGCATACCTTCATGTCCCCATTTATCCATCTTATCAGGCGTACCTCAGATTTGCGGTACAGGACAGTCATTGCCAATTTCAGACGTTGCTGTTTGGTCTCTCCACGGCCCAGAGAATTTTCACCAAGGTAATGGCGGAAATGATGGTTCTCCTGCGTAAGCAAGGTGTCACAATTATCCCGTACTTGAGCGATCTCATAAAAGCGAGATCAAGAGAGCAGTTGCTGAACAGCGTATCACTTTCACTGAAAGTGTTACAGCAACACGGCTGGATTTTCAATATCCCAAAGTCGCAGTTGGTTTCTACGACTCGTCTGTCTTTCTTGGGCATGATTCTGGACACAGACCAGAAGAGAGTTTATCTCCCGATAGGAAAGGCCCAGGAACTCATGACTCTTGTCAGGAACCTATTGAAACCAAAACTTGTGTCAGTGCATCACTGCACTCGAGTCCTGGGAAAGATGGTGGCATCATACGAAGCCATTCCATTCGGCAGGTTCCATGCGAGGACTTTCCAATGGGACCTACTGGACAAGTGGTCTGGGTCACATTTGCAGATGCATTGGTTGATCACCCTGTCCCCCAGGGTCAGGGTATCACTCCTGTGGTGGCTGCAGAGTGCTCACCTTCTCGAGTGACGCAGATTCGGCATTCAGGACTGGATCCTGGTGACCACAGAGGCAAGCCTCCAAGGTTGGGGAGCAGTCACACAGGGAAGAAATATCCAAGGTCTTTGGTCAAGTCAAGAGACTTGTCTTCACATCAACATCCTGAAACTAGGGGCCATATACAATGCCCTACGTCAAGCGGAGACCTTACTTCGCGACCAACCGGTTCTGATCCAGTCAGACAACGTCACCGCAGTGGCTCATGTAAACCGCCAAGGCGGCACAAGGAGCAGAGTGGCGATGGCACAAGCCACCAGAATTCTTCGCTGGGTGGAGAATCACGCAAGCGCACTGTCAGCAGTGTTCATTCTGGGAGTGGACAACTGGGAAGCAGACTTCCTCAGCAGACACGACCTACATCCGGGAGAGTGGGGACTTCATCAGGAAGTCTTTGCACAGATTACAAGTCGGTGGGAACTGCCACAGATAGACATGATGGCGTCCCGGCTCAACAAAAAGCTACAGAGGTATTGCGCAAGGTCAAGAGACCCTCAGGCAGTAGCTGTAGACACCCTAGTGACACCGTGGGTGTTCCAGCCGGTCTATGTATTTCCTCCTCTTCCTCTCATACCCAAGGTGTTAAGGATAATAAGACAAAGAGGAGTGAGAACAATCCTCATTGTTCCAGATTGGCCACGGAGGACCTGGTATCCGGATCTGCAGGAAATGCTCACAGAAGATCCGTGGCCTCTTCCTCTAAGACAGGACCTGTTGCATCAGGGGCCCTGTCTGTTCCAAGACTTACCGCGGCTGCGTTTGACGGCATGGCGGTTGAATGCCGGATCCTAGCAGTGAAAGGCATTCCGGTTGAGGTCATCCCTACGCTGATAAAGGCTAGGAAGGATGTAACGTCAAAACATTACACCGTATATGGCGAAATTATGTTTCTTGGTGTGAGGCCAGGAATGCTCCTACGGAAGAATTCCATCTGGGCCGTTTCCTTCACTTCCTACAAACTGGAGTGAATTTGGGCCTAAAATTAGGCTCTATTAAGGTCCAGATTTCGGCCTTATCCATTTTCTTTCAAAAAGAATTGGTTTCTCTTCCAGAAGTTCAGACTTTTGTAAAAGGAGTGCTGCATATTCAGCCTCCTTTTGTGCCTCCGGTGGCACCTTGGGACCTTAACGTGGTGTTAAGTTTTCTAAAATCACACTGGTTTGAACCACTTAAAACGGTGGAGTTAAAATATCTCACATGGAAGGTGGTCATGTTATTAGCCTTGGCTTCGGCTAGGCGAGTGTCGGAATTAGCGGCTTTGTCACATAAAAGCCCATATTTGGTGTACCATGTGGATAGAGCGGAATTGCGGACCCGTCCTCAATTCCTACCAAAAGTGGTCTCATCTTTTCATATGAACCAACCTATTGTGGTGCCTTTGGCTACGCGTGACTTGGAGGATTCCGAGTTACTTGATGTGGTCAGGGCTTTGAAAATTTACGTGGCCAGGACGGCTAGAGTCAGGAAAACTGAAGCGCTGTTTGTCCTGTATGCAACCAACAAGATTGGTGCCCCTGCTTCAAAGCAGGCTATTGCTCGCTGGATTTGTAACACGATTCAGCAAGCGCATTCTATGGCTGGATTGCAGTTACCGAAATCGGTCTAGGCCCATTCCACGAGGAAAGTGGGCTCTTCTTGGGCGGCTGCCCTAGGGGTCTCGGCACTACAGCTGTGTCGAGCTGCTACTTGGTCAGGTTCAAACACCTTTTCAAAATACTATAAGTTTGATACCCTGGCTGAGGAGGAACTCATGTTTGCTCAATCGGTGCTGCAGAGTCATCCGCACTCTCCCGCCCGTTTTGGAGCTTTGGTATAATCCCCATGGTCCTTACGGAGTCCCCAGCATCCTCTAGGACGTTAGAGAAAATAAGATTTTAAACCTACCGGTAAATCTTTTTCTCGTAGTCCGTAGAGGATGCTGGGCGACCGTCCCAAGTGCGGACTACTTCTGCAATACTTGTATATAGTTATTGCTTCAATAAGGGTTATGTTATAGTTGCATCGGTCCTGCACTGATGCTACAGTATGTTGTTTTTTCGTACTCATAACTGGGTAGTTTATCACAAGTTATACGGTGTGATTGGTGTGGCTGGTATGAATCTTGCCCTGGATTAACAAAATCCTTTCCTCATACTGTCAGTCTCCTCTGGGCACAGTTTCTCTAACTGTGGCATAGAGGGGCATAGAGGGAGGAGCCAGTGCACACCCAGAACTAAAGTCTTTCTTAAAGTGCCCATGTCTCCTGCGGAGCCCGTCTATCCCCATGGTCCTTACGGAGTCCCCAGCATCCTCTACGGACTACGAGAAAAAGATTTACCGGTAGGTTTAAAATCTTATTTTCTACTTTATTCTTTTCTATCCTAGTTTATTACGACCAACTTTCATCCAAGGAGTTTGATATTCTACTACCTGCATGCAATTTAAATTGCTTAAATTGTTTATATGGTTGATTTGTCCTTCACAATCCATAATCTGCAACTTGGATGTACTTGTGTCATTGAAAATCTTATAATAAAAATGTTTATATATTGAAAAAAAAAGTTATAAGACATATGCCTACCTACTAAATGGGGTAAAATTAGGGGATTCTGTACTGGAAAAGGACTTAGGTGTCCTCATAGATAGCAAGCTAAGCAGTAGTACCCAAAGTAGGACTGCAGCAAAGAAGGCTAATAAGATATTAGCATGCATAAAACGGGGTATTGATGCTAGGGACGAGAGTATTATACTCCCGTTATATAAATCACTAGTGAGGCCACACCTTGAATACTGTGTACAGTTCTGGGCACCGTACTACAAAAAGGATATCCTGGAGCTTGAAAAGGTACAGAGGAGGGCGACCAAACTAATTAAGGGCATGGAGATGATGGAATACAAGGAAAGGCTTGAAAGACTAGGCATGTTTACATTGGAAAAGCGGAGACTAAGAGGGGATATGATCAACATCTACAAATATATAAGGGGACAATACACAGAGCTTGCGCGGGACCTGTTTCTGGTTAGATCAACACAGAGGACTCGTGGACACTCGCTCAGGTTAGAGGAGAGGAGATTCCGCACAATACAGCGTAAAGGCTTTTTCACGGTAAGGACAATACGTGTTTGGAATTCCCTGCCCGAGGGAGTTGTAATGGCGGAATCTGTCAACACCTTTAAGAATGGGTTAGATAAATTCCTATTGGATAAGGATATCCAGGGGTATGGTGCATAGTCATGCATTATAGTTACTATAAATAGGGATAAAATGTAATGGCTGACAGCAGCATCAGTCAGAAATTTTAGTAAAATCATCATGCATAGGACACCACAAATAGGTTGAACTCGATGGACAATTGTCTTTTTTCAACCTCAGATACTATGTTACTATGTTACTATGTTACTATGTAATATTTGAAGAAACAAAATAAAATAAAGCTATGTATTGGGTTTCACTAACAAGCACATTGGAAGACTTGACTACATGCATTACATGGTATAGAGCCACAAACCACAATGTAGTAAAATAAAAACAAACTTACATGTGTATCAAACCTATGTGAGGCTTACATTGATAGTGCAAGATCAACACTCTATCAACTGTGCAAACTAGACTGCACATAAATGCCATAAAATTTATCTGAGATTTTAGTAAATAAGGCCCGTTGCTGTCCGGGTCACACAGCCGTCACGGCCCCGCCCCCATACGGTCCGGTCATGTCTGCGTTGTCCTGACTGTGCCCCCAAAATGGCGGCACAACGCCGCTGGCCCGACTCCTCCTGCCCAGTGACCGCCTCTACCTGTCAATCAGGCAGAGGCGCTCACTGGGCAGAATGCTGATCGCATCTCTGGCATGTGCCGGTGCACTGTGGCACCAGCACACACGCACTTCAGACCTGATCTCCTGTTGTGTGAATATGCACAGCAGGGATCAGGTCTTAATTAGGCCCTATATACAGCTGTCAGTAAAGCAGGGATGTGCTGCTGCCAGTGAGGCAGGGATGTTCTGCTGTCAGTGAAGCAGTGATGTGCTGCTGTCAGCGAGGCAGTGATGTGCTGCTGTCAGCGAGGCAGTGATGTGCTGCTGTCAGCGAGGCAGGGATGTGCTGCTATAAGTGAGGCAGGGATGTGCTGCCGTCAATGAGGCAGGGATGTGCTGCCGTCAATGTTGCAGGGATGTGTTGCTGTCAACGTTGCAGGGATGTGCTGCTGTCAGTGAATCAGGAATGTGCTGCTGCAGTGAGGCAGAGATATGCTGCCCACTATCTCCCTATCACCCCTGCCTGAGTCACACACTTTCCCTGTCACCCCTGCCTCAGTTACCCACTATCTCCCAGTCACCGCTGCCTCAGTCAACCACTATACCTGCGACCCCTGCCTCAGTCACCCACTATCCCTGTCACCCCTGCCTCAGTCTCTTACTGTCCCTGTCACCCCTGCCACAGTCATCCACTATCTCCCTATCATCCCTGCCTTATTCATTTATTATCCCTGTCACCCACTTTCTTCCCATACTTACCCAACCCCTTCCTATCACCCCTCCCTCAGTAACCCACTATCTCCCTGTCACCCCTGCCTAAGTCACCCACTATCACTGTCACCCCTGCATCAGTCACCCACTATCTCCCAGTCACCCCGGCTTCAGTCACCCACTATATCCCACTCATACATGCTTCAGTCACCCACTATCTCCCAGTCATCCCTGCCTCAGTCACCTACTGACACCAGTGCAGATATTTCTGCTGCAGCCTCTCCACTCTCCAGCGTGAACGTCCTGACGACTGAGGAAATCCGCTTCCCAGTTGAGGACTCCGGGAATGAACACTGCCGATATTGCTGGCAGATGACGTTCTACCCAACTGAGGATTTTTTTATACTTCCAGCTTTGCCATGCAGTTTCGAGTGCCGACTTGATGATTTGTGTACACTACCGTGGTGGCGTTGTCCGATTGTACTTGAACAGGCCTGTTCTGTACTAGAGGCAGGGCCAGTATCAATGAATTGAACACTGCCCGCAATTCCAGAATGTTTATCGGGAGGAGAGATTCCTCCCTGGTCCACCGATGGTGAAGGGTCGTCATCACGGCCATGACCTTGGTGAATTTCCGAGGTGCCGTGGCCAAACCAGAAGGCAGGACCTGAAATCCAAAAACTAACCAGGCACAACACTGCTTAGCTTACAACATCAGATGAGATTGGACATATTCAGTGTGATGCGGCTGTAGATGATTTTTGCTGTTTCTAACTTCTACATCAATGAATAAGTTTCAAAATAGAATGCATCAAGAGAACGGTGTTGGTAGTATAAAACTACCTACAGCACCTGGTATTCCCAGGTGGTCTCACATCCAAGAACAAACCAGGCCTAAGATCAGGTGATATTGGGCATATACAGTGTGGTGTGGCTGTAGATGAGCTTAGTGGTTTCTGTTAGAGTTCTTCTACTTCTAACTACTAGTACATAAAAGAATAAGCGGCCGATTTATTAAACCTGGTGGAATGATAATTTGCATGGTGATAAAGTACCAGCCAATCAGCTCCTAATTGCCATGTCACAGGCTGGGTTTGAAAAATGACAGTTAGGAGCTGACTGGCTGGTACTTTATCACCTTGCACTTTATCAGTTCACCAGGCTTAATAGATCTGCCCCAATGTTTCAAAATGGAATGCATCAAGAGAACGGTGTTGGTATTGTAAAAATACACACAGCTCCTGGTATTTCCTGGTGGTCTCCCATCCAAGTACTAAAACCAGGACCAATACTGCTCAGCTTCCATGATCAGGAGAGATTGGGCAAATCCAGTGTGCTGTGGCTGTAGATGAGCTGGTGGTTTCTGTTAGAGCTTTTCTACTTCTAACTTCTGGTACATAAAAGAATACGTGTAAAAATTAAATGTACCAAGAAAAGGGTGTTGGTAGTTTAAAAACACCTAAAGAATCTGATAATACATGGATGGGAGACTGCTTGGTAGTAACAAAGTCCAATACTGCTTTGCTTCAAAGATCAAATGAGATTGGGCATATCCAGTGTGGTGTGGCTTTAGATAAGCTTTGTGGTTTCTGTTAGAGCTCTTCTACTTCTAACTACTGGTACATTAATGAATATGTATAAGGTTGTAGTTTATCCAATATGCCTTTACTACCTTACCTTCCCCCCCCCCTCCCCTCCCCTCCCCTCCCCTCCCCTCCTTATAGCTTCCTTTGTTCTCTCCTCCTCGTGTGTGCGTTATTTGTTTTCTAATACGTCCTAGAGGATGCTGGGATCACATTAAGAACCATGGGGTATAGACGGGATCCGCAGGAGACATGGGCACTTTAAGACTTTCAAAGGGTGTGAACTGTCTCCTCCCTCTATGCCCCTCCTCCAGACTCCAGTTTTAGAATTGTGCCCAGTGAGACTGGATGCACTACAGGTGAGCTCTACTGAGTTTCTCTGAAAAGACTTATGTTAGTTTTTCTTATTTTCAGGGAGGCTGCTTCGTGGGACTTAGGGGAGAGAAGTATGACCAACTTCTAGTGAGTTCAATGGCTCTACTTCTGGCTGACAGGCAGTGGTTAAAGTGGGCCGGAACGGGGCGGAACTGCGTTCCGTCACCTCTAATTGCAGGCGGAACCAGTTCCGCCTCCGCCCGGCCACAGCATCATGTCCCTGTTCCATTGTAAAGGTGGCAGCGGCCGCCAGCCAATCATGGCTTGCGGACCGGCTGCAGCACCAATCAGAAGAAGGGAAGGTTTTTTTAAAATCTGCCGTGAGCCAATCACGGCTCGCAGACCGCCAGCCAATGAGAAGCTGCCAAGTGGCAGCTTCTCATTAGCTGGCGGTCCAGGAGCCGTGAATGGCGCACAGTCGGCGCCAGATTCAAAGTGCCCTCTCCCAGGGCCGGCGCCACCACTAGGCAGCTGCCTATGAGCGCTAACAATTAAAGGGCGGAACAGAGTGGAACAGCATGAGGGATGTGAAGCACCCACTCCATGCTCACTCGTTGGCCGCTGCTGGATTTGCCTGGGGCTGGAGCTGCATGTTCGTTGCCTGTCCCCACCTACCCTCCTCCATTGCTCACTTCCGCTCTCCCTGTCACCCCCGGCAGAATGTGTTTAGTGTTCTGCCATACAGGAAGTGGAATCGGGCGCGCGCCGCTGCGTGCAGGGTGAGGGGAGAAAGTATCACTGATCAGTGATCATGATCACCGGCTGCAACTACATGTGGGGGCGGAACGCGGAGCCGCGAGTGCTGACATAGAGTGAGGTAGGCTCTAGCAGTGTACACTGCTGCCTGTCACTTCTCTTTCATCTCAACGCTCAGGTCAATAGAAAAAATTATGGTGGAGCCGATGGAAGGATCTTTATTCAGGATCTGCAGCGTCCTGTGTACTGCGTCCTGTGTGCTGCCTGAGCTCCTCCTCTGCTGGGTGCAGCTCATTCACAATCTGAGGGGAGCAATGCTGATCTACCAGGCTCTAATGTACATGTGCATGTAACCAGGTCCCCTCCCACCCAGGCCCCAGTGTGTCACTAGTCACCCATCTCTCAGTATGTGTCCCCATATCCCTTACCTGACCCCACTATGTGCATTCCCATATCCCCCCCCCAGTATGTGTGTCCCCATGTCCCTCACCATCCCCCCAGTATGTATGGCCCTCACCCCCCAGTATGTGTCCCCCCATGTCCCTCACCGGCCCCCCAGTATGTGTCCCCCCATGTCCCTCACCCCCCCAGTATGTGTCCCCCCATGTCCCTCACCCCCCCAGTATGTGTCCCCCAATGTCCCTCACCGGCCCCCCAGTATGTTCTACCATGTCCCTCACCGGCCCCCCAGTATGTGTCCCCCCATGCCCTCACCATCCCCCCAGTATGTATATATGTATATATCTAGCTGGAAAACCCCCTCATAAATCCTGCGTTTGCCCTTGGAGGGGGCTCTACCTGCCGTACTGTGTAAAATGGGTCTCTGTCTGCCGTACTGTGTAAAATGGGGCTCTGTCTGCCGTACTGTGTAAAATGGGGCTCTGTCTGCCGTACTGTGTAAAATGGGTCTCTGTCTGCCGTACTGTGTAAAATGGGGCTCTGTCTGCCGTACTGTGTAAAATGGGGCTCTGTCTGCCGTACTGTGTAAAAGGGGGCTCTGTCTGCCGTACTGTGTAAAAGGGGGCTCTGTCTGCCGTACTGTGTAAAAGGGGGCTCTGTCTGCCGTACTGTGTAAAAGGGGGCTCTGTCTGCCGTACTGTGTAAAAGGGGGACTCTGCTTTTGTGGACATTGTGTGTGTAAAGGGCACTAGTATGTGGGGCGGGAAATGTGAAGCATTATTTTGAATTGGTGGTACTTTGTGTGGCCACACCCCTTCCTTGTGAGGCCACACCCCTTCTACGGTGTTGCGGGCGAGGTGAGTTCCCCCACCTCTCCAGGACCACTTTAAGCCCTGCTGACAGGACACCATTAGCTCCTGAGGGTGCTGATCGCTGGGTACGCCTAGATGCCCACTCCCGTAGCCTGCCGTCACCCCCTTACAGAGCCAGAAGTCAGAAGACAGGCGAGTAGCAGAAGAACAGATGGCATTCTGAGGTACCACGCAGCGAGCGTAATGCTGTGCGCCATGCTCCCACACAAACACAGGCACTGCAGGGTGCAGGGCGTTGGGGGGGGGGGGGGGCACCCTGGGCAGCATAAATTCCTCACAAAAGGCTGGCAAAAGTGGACATTAGTGCCTGGGCACTGTCCTTACCCCACCAGCGTAATTAATTATTTGTTTCTGAGCGGGACAGAAGCGTGCCATTACAGCGGCGGGGCTTCTTCCTCACCTCACCAGCACATCTATAGAGCGTTACAAGTCTATCACTATAGAGTTTATTATTTCCCAGACTGTGTACTTTTGACGCTGGGTTGTGAGCTGAAAAATCCCATCTGTCCCTCTGACAGATTTACTGTAGGTCTATCCCCCATAAGCCGATGTGTCTGTGGGTACTTGGTACATGTGTGTCAACATGTCGGTGGCTGAATGTTTTTCCCAAGAGGAAACTATATTAGGAATGCAGACATATGATGGTGGCCCTGTTGGCACCACCAATAACTGACTGGGTGAAAGTTTCAGTAATATCATAGTGAGGTTGGATAAATCTGTGTCCCAGACACAGACGTAGAGAAAAGATGTGATGTTCATGGCTATGCTTCTTTTCCCTCAGGCCCCGCAAAAATGTTATTTTGCCCAGTTACTACACACTGATACTGACTCAGATACTGATTCCTATGTCGACCATAATATTTCCTGATTAGATCCAATATTGGCAAGGAGCATTCAGTACATGATTGTGGATATTAAGGACATATTAACATCACCGAGGACCCTGCTGTTCCTGACAAAGGGGTCTATATGTATGTATATATAGATATATAATGAAAGCTGATGTAACGTTCCTCCATCTCTGTTTGAGAAAGTCTGGGCCAGCTCGACAAGATGGTTTCAAATCCCCAAAAGGTTTCCGGTTGTTTATTCATTTCCTGCTGCGGACAGAATAAAGTGGGAATCACCCCCTGTTCTGCACGGGGCCCTGTCACAAATCCAGCGGATCGTATGCAGGAAGCTACATTATTTCTAGTTATGTAACCACGGGTACATTACTTAGACCTGCCATTACATGCGCATGGGTGAGTAGTAGTATTCAAGAATTGGTCGAATACCTTGTCATCCGATATAGATATCCTGGAGACATGGGATGCTCCTTACGTTGGATCATATCAAGGACACTGCAGCATACTTACGACTGCAAGGGATATAGGACTCTTGAGTTCACGGGCCAATTTCATGGCAGTCTCGGATAGGAGGGCATTGTGGATTCACCAAGGGAATGCTGATGCTGACTCCAAGAAGAAAGGGAGTCTCTTCCCTATGAAGGTGAAGCCTTGTTTGGCGACGGCCTAGTTAATTTGATCTCGGCAGCTCCCGCAGGTAAGTCAACCTTCTTGCCCTATGTTCCCTCTCAACGGATGAAGACGCATCATTATCTAACGCAGTCATTTTGGCCCAATAGATATGCAAGAAGTTAAGATTCCCCTTTCTTTGCAGGTAGAGGAAGGAGAAGAGGGAAGAGGTCTGTAGCCTCTTCAAGATCGCAGGAGCAGAGATCGTCCTCTGCTTCTGCCAAATCCACTGCATGACGCTGGGGCTCTCTTGCAGGAGCCCACACCAGTGGGGACACGTCTAAAACACTTCAGTCAGTTCTGGATTAATTTGGACCTGGACTCGTGGGTTTTACAAATAGTGTCCCAAGGGTACAAACTGGGGTTTCAAGACGTTCCCCCTCACCGATTGTTCAAATCGGCCTTAGTCAGCAGGGAGAAGGCTTTTATTCAAGCCTCTTCGTGGTCCCGAAGCCGGAAGGCTCAGTCAGACAAATCTGAAATCTGAAATCCCTCAATTTCTACCTAAAGAAATTAAATTTCAAGATGGAATCTCTCAGGGTAGGGATCTCCAGTCCGGAGGAAGGAGATTTCATGGTTTTGGTAGACATAAGGATGCCTACTTACATGTTCCGTTTAGCCACTGCATCAAGCTACCTGAGGTTTGCAATTCAGGATTGTCATTACCAATTTCAGACGTTGCCGTTTGGTCTGTCCACGGCTCCGAGGATTTTCACCAGGGTGATGGCGGAAATGATGGTTCTCCTTCGCAAGCAAGGAGTCACAATTATCCCGTACTTGGATGATCTCTTGATAAAGGCGAGATCCAGGGACCAGTTGTTGCAAAACATTGCACTCTCCCTGACAGTTCTTCAACAACATGGTTGGCTCCTAAACTTGCCAAAATCGCAGTTGGTCCCAATGACGCGGTTGTTGTTTTTGGGAGTGATACTGGACACAGAAGAGGTTTTCTTCCAGTGGAAAGGCTATGGAGATCCAGAGTCTGGTCAAACAAATTCTGAAACCAGCAAGAGTGTTAATCCATCAATGCATTCGGTTGCTGGGGAAGATGGTTGCGGCCTACGAGGCCATTCAGTTTGTCAGGTTCCATGCTAGAGTGTTCCAGTGGGACCTGTTGGACAAGTGGTCCGGATCCCACCTACACATGCACCGGAGGATAATCCTGTCTTCCAAGACCAGAATCTCACTCCATTGGCGGCTGCACAGTTCTCACCTCCTAGAGGGGCGATGGTTCGGGATCCAGGACTGGATCCTAGGGACCACGGATGCAACCCTCCGAGGCTGGGGAGCAGTCACACAGGGGGAAAACATCCAAGGAAGATGGTCAAGTCGGGAAAGTTGTCTCCACATAAATGTTCTGGATTTAAGGGCCATTTAATAACTGCAGACACAGTACGCACTGGGACGGGTGCCCAGCATCCTCTACGGACTAAGAGAAAAGGATTTACCGGTAGGTATTAAAATCCTAGTTTCTCTAACGTCCTAGAGGATGCTGGGGACTCCGTAAGGACCATGGGGATAGACGGGCTCCGCAGGAGACATGGGCACTTTAAGAAAGACTTTAGTTCTGGGTGTGCAGTGGCTCCTCCCTCTATGCCCCTCCTCCATACCTCAGTTTGATACTGTGCCCAGTGGAGACTGGGTGCTTTTCAGGAGCTCTCCTGAGCTTTCTGACAGAAAGTATTTTGTTTGGTTTTTAATTTTCAGGGAGCACTGCTGGCAACAGACTCCCTGCATCGAGGGACTGAGGGGAGAGAAGCAGCCCTACTCTCTGAGTTGCAAGGTCCTGCTTCTTAGGTTACTGGACACCATTAGCTCCAGCGGGATTGGTACGCAGGATCTCACCCTCGCCGTCCGTCCCAGAGCCGCGCCGCCGTCCCCCTCGCAGAGCCAGAAGATAGAAGCCGGGTGAGTATGAGAAAAGAGACTTCAGCGGTGGCAGAAGACTTCATGATCTTCACTGAAGTAACGCACAGCACTGCAGCTGTGCGCCATTGCTCCCATACACCTCACATACTCCGGTCACTGTAAGGGTGCAGGGCGCAGGGGGGGCACCCTGGGCAGCAATATAAACCTCTTTTTGGAAAAAATATAACATATATACAGCTGGGCACTGTATATATGTATGAGCCCCCGCCAATTTTACAGTTTAAGCGGGACAGAAGCCCGCCGCCGAGGGGGCGGGGCTTCTCCCTCAGCACTCACCAGCGCCATTTTTTCTCCACAGCACCGCTGAGGCAGCTCCCCAGACTCTCCCCTGCTGAAACCACGGTAGACAAGAGGGTTGAAAAGAGGGGGGGGGGCACATAATTCGGCGCAAATTACATACAGCAGCACTACTGGGCAAACATTAAGTTACTGTGTTATTCCTGGGTTATATAGCGCTGGGGTGTGTGCTGGCATACTCTCTCTCTGTCTCTCCAAAGGGCCTTGTGGGGAAACTGTTTTCAGAAAAAGCATTCCCTGTGTGTGTGGTGTGTCGGTACATGTGTGTCGACATGTCTGAGGAAGAAGGCTATATTAGAGAGGAGCGGGAGCAAATTAATGTGGTGTCTCTGCGACAGCTGATTGGATGGATATGTGGAATGTTTTAAATGCTAGTGTAAACTCAGTGCACAAAAGATTAGACAAGGCTGAAGCTTCGGGACAGTCAGGGTCTGAACCCATGCCTGATCCTATGTCGCAGGGACTGTCAGGGTCTCATAAGCGCCCACTATCCCAGATTGTTGACACAGATACTGACACGGATTCTGACTCCAGTGTCGATTACGATGATGCAAAGTTACAGCCAAAATTGGCAAAATCCATTCGATATAGGATTATGGCAATAAAAGATGTTTTGCACATCACAGAGGAACCCCCTGTCCCTGACAAGAGGGTACATATGTACAAGGGAAAGAAGCCTGAGGTAACCTTTTCCCCTCACACGAGTTATGTGAAAAAGCCTGGGAATCTCCAGATAAAAGACTACAGATTTCCAAAAGGATTCTTATGGCGTATCCTTTCCCATCAATGGATAGGTTAAGATGGGAATCCTCCCCTAGGGTGGACAAAGCATTAACACGCTTATCCAAGAAGGTAGCCCTCCCGTCCCAGGATACGGCTACCCTCAAAGAGTCTGCTGACCGCAAACAGGAGATAACCCTGAAGTCCATTTATACACATTCGGCTACCTTACTCAGACCGGCAATTGCGTCGGCCTGGGTGTGTAGTGCTGTAGCAGCATGGACGGATACCTTATCTGAGGGGATGGATACCCTAGATAAGGATACTATTTTATTGACCCTGGGGCATATAAGAGATGCTGTCCTATATGTGTGTATGCAAAGTACAGGTGGTGCTGCAGGGCTCACACCCTTTTACTTGTCTTGTAGAGCAACTCTGGAGCTGTTATTGGATCCATCTGCTGCAGGCCTTCCCCCAGGAATGCTTGCACTAGTTGTTGCATTTGGTTTGTTGTTTGGGGGTGCTTCAGTATTAGGCAGCCTTCTGCCCTCCCACATTCATCTGAAAATGTGTTCTCCCTGCAGTTGTTGTCCCCAGATGAGAGTTCCCTTGTGCTTCCTCAGTTGAATCTCCTTAACTTGACGGGCGTGTGCCCGAGCAGCCGCCCTCCACAGCCAGGGCCGGATTAAGCCTTCAGGGGGCCTGGGGTACTTTAGATAGGGGGGCCCTCTTATCAGAACTACCCCCCTGGTAATGTCCATTATGTGTGTGCCTGCTCCTCCCACTACAGCAATTCGCTGTACCCACATCCAGAGCCAGATTTAGACCATCAGTGTAGGTCCCCCCTCCCTCGATTGAATGCAGTTTCACACACACACACACACACACACACACACACACACACACACACACACACACACACTGCCCCCATAGCTGAACACATACATACTGCCCCCATAGCTGCACACACACACACTGCCTTACTGACATGGACACCTCTTACTGACAGATACCACTTACTGACATGTCACAGACGCATCTTACTGATACAAACACTGACACACATACACTTAATGACACAGACACCGCTTACTGACAGACACCCTTACTGACACAGACAAACACACCTTACTTACACACCACTTACTGGCATATGCATACTTAGAGCCACCCCTTAGTGATACAGATACAAGTTACTGATACAAACATTTACTGACACCCCTTACTGACACAAACACTTACTGAAACACACACTTATTGACACAGAGTCCACTTACTGACAGATATCCCCTACTGACACTATTTACTGACACATTATCATACATATCTACAGGCACACCTTACTGACAGAGAAAACTTACTAACACAGATACCCCTTACTGACACACACAACACACTTATTCACACAGATACGACTGACTGACTGACTGTCTGACATAGACACCACTTATTGGCTGATACCTCTTACTGACACACAAACCTACTGACATGCACACACTAACACACTTACTGACACAAAAACACACACTGACACACTTACTGACATACACACTTCATGGCATACATTCAGTAGCGGATCTTGCCACGGGCAAGCAGGACTTTTGCCCGGGGCGCCGCCTTCCTCTGGGAAGGGAAACTAGACGCGTACGCGTCTAGTTTCCCTTCGTGGAGAGGTCCTTTACTGTGCGGTGCGCGATGATGTCATCGCGCACCGCGCATCATTCCAGTCTGTACAGGGGGCGTAAATGCACGCCCCCTGTATGAAGCCACACACCCCCAATGCCGCCCGGGGCGCCAGAAGCCCCGGAACCGGCCCTGCATACATTCACACAGAAGATGACACTGTGTGGGATTGGCACTCGCCTTTTCAAAATCCAGATTTCTTTACTTGTTTGACCTTTGCCACTTTTTATCAGCTGCAGTCAGAGGTCTGTTCATTCTCTGCTTCAATCCGCTTGGTCTGTCTCTCCTCAGAGAGACGCTGGGAGGAGGTGTGGTCTGCTACTGCTGTACACTGTACAGTAGCTGCGTAACCCTTCGTGCTGCCACTCAGCGATGCAGAATGACTTCAGTGTGCAAGACAGCAGGGGGCGGTTGTGTCAGAGGCAGGACAGCTCTAGCTGGGGCAGTGGCAAACGCAGGATTTTTGTTGGGGGTTTCCGTACATGTATGTACTGTAGGATATAGATATATATATATATATATATATATATATATATATATATAGTTACATACATATACAGATGCAGCAGTGCCCGGCACTCTCAACAATATTTACAATGGCCCATAAGGATTTAATAGCAGACATAGTGGAGGCGGCACTCAACGGACATCATGAGGCAAACAAAAATCACTGTACCAACCACATGTACAGCACTAACGTTTCGGAACATTAAGCCTTCATCAGTGAACTCTGATGAAGGAATAAAGTTCTAATACGTTAGTATTTGCGTTATGAAGTCCATTGAGTGCCGCCCCCACTATATGATAGATAGATTTTACATTTTTTTCCCCCTGGTAAAAAAAAAAGGCAGGGGCAATCAGATTTTATTTAAAAAAAAAAAAACTATATACAAGGTCACGGTATACCAATGTGTCGAAGCTACGGGCTCCTGACTTTTTAAACCGGATTACAATTAAATAGAGAAGCACCTGAGTATCAGACCACTGCACACACACACACATACATTATCATACTTAAACACACGCAGCACACACAGCATACATACATACATACATACATACATACATACACAGAGTATACTTGCACACACAGTAAACATACATACAGGAAGTATACACACACACACACACACTATACATGCACACAGCATGATACATACACATAGTACACATGCACACAGCATACATACATACTTATATTACATGCACATAGCATATATACATACTTATATTACATGCACACAGCATATATATATATACATATATACACACACTGTGATGACACACACCATTAAGAGGAAGCATGCCACTCATTCAATCACATGCTACTCACCACACAAACTGCTGCAGTATATGGGACAGCATGCCACATGGCCTACTGGCCCTTTCTTCATCTGGCTGCTTGCATAGTCAGTGGAGAGAGAGACAGCAGCAGCCGCTGCCTGCTCTCACCCAGAGGGCTGTTTCAAAGAAGACTCAGTCAAGAGGAGTCAGGCACGTTCATGTACAGCCTGTGAGGAGCTGCTCGTTATCGCTGCAGCTCCCCCTACAGGCAGCCAGCCGCCTGACAGTGTAGGGAGCTGGAGCAGCCGTGTATTGTATACACGCAATGAAAAAAAAAAAAAAAACATCTTTCAGCAGCGCTGATGATCGTCGGTCAGGGGGGCCCCCTAAGATTAGAGGGCCTGGGGTACTGACCCCCTGTGACCCCCCCTTAATCCGGCTCTGTCCACAGCCCTATCCCAACACATACTTATCTTGCATATGAGATCTCTTGATCATGAAGATAGTTCTCACAGGGTGAGGTTCATCCATTACATTTTAAAGTAGGAAGGTACAAATTACATATTCGAATTACATATATGTGCTGGATTCAAATGTTTTCCCCCCTTCCTTTCTCAATTGTGCCCATCAGCAGCTATTCTTATGTTGCTGCCAATGGTTGTGACACATTTTTTTCTTCTGTGGGGTACACTGGACTCCACAAGGATTCACATTGGGGTGTAGAGTAGGATCTTGATCTGAGGCACCAACAAGCTCAAAGCTTTTGACTGTTCCCAAGATACTCAGCGCCCCCTCCTCTATAACCTCGCTTCCATGAACAGGGAGCTCAGTTTGTAGTTGGTGCCTTCAGTAGCAGGCCACTTAACAGGGGGCTGCCTCAGGCATCCTATTCTTAGCTATTAATTTTGACAAGAAAAGAAGAACTTTTTTAATAAGAATCTACAAGGGCTGCAGCAGGCTAGGTCTAATAGACATATTTACTGCAGCTCCATCACTCCCAGCGGCACAGTATACTCCAGTGCCCCGGTTGCTGGGTCACTGCAGCGGAGGCTCCGGTTTCTTCCTAAGGTCAGTCACACACACACCGCCCTCCGGGATCACGAGGCCGCTGATGAAAGGGTGGTAAGGGGCTTCTGTGCCCACTTTATACCGTGATCCAGCGTGGCTGTAGGGGGCGGGCCGTGTGCGCACTGGCGTGGACACTGATTACTGGGCAGCTGCTCCACTAGCCACCAGGGACAGTTAAGGAGCACAGCTCTGGGGGTTTTTCTCCTATATTAACCCCATTTTGTACTACCCGCAGTGCATTGTGATAGGTAATAGGGCCTGATTCAGGTTGGATTGCAATCGCAATAAGCAATCCAACTGCAAAAATTGCTAAGAGCATACGCATCCGCCTGCAGATAATGCGATCGATTCTGCCTGTCAATCGGTGCAGGGGGGGGAGGGGGGTCAACAACACTCCATTTCCAAGTCGGAGATGGAGCGGTGCGGGGGCAGGGTTTCAATATTGGGTCGGCAACGGAGAAACAAGAGGCGTGGTCAGAGCGGCTGCATGACATCACATGGGCCGGACTCCGCCAGTGGAGCCCCAGCGTCATGCAGTAGATTTTGTAGAGGCCGGGGAGGACTTCTGTTCCTGGGAGCTAGCTGTGTTGTGCATCTTTTTTCCTCTGCCCCTACCTCTGGCAAGAAAGGACGCACCTCGCACTTTCTTGTTTCTTTGTGACCGAAAGGACTGCATTTGATAATGCAGAGCTTTCTTATGCTGTGAGGGAACATAAGGTAAAAAATTTGATTTTCCAGCTGTAGCTGTGCGTGTTAATGCTTTGTCCATCCTAGGGGAGGATTCCCATCGTAACCTATCCGTTGATGGGAAAGGATACGCCATAAGAATCCTTTTGGAAATCTGCAGTCTTTTATCTGGAGATTCCCAAGCTTTTTCACATAACTCGTTCAGCTCGTGTGAGGGGGGAAAGGTTACCTCAGGCTTCTTTCCCTTGTACATATGTACCCTCTTGTCAGGGACAGGGGGTTCCTCTGTGATGTGCAAAACATCTTTTATTGCCATAATCCTATATCGAATGGATTTTGCCAATTTTGGCTGTAACTTTGCATCAACGTAATCGACACTGGAGTCAGAATCCGTGTCGGTATCTGTGTCAACAATCTGGGATAGTGGGCACTTATGAGACCCTGACAGTCCCTGCGACATAGGATCAGGCATGGGTTGAGACCCTGACTGTCCCAAAGCTTCAGCCTTGTCTAATCTTTTGTGCAATGAGTTTACACTAGCATTTAAAACATTCCACATATCCATCCAATGAGGTGTCGGTGGAGACACCACATTCATTTGCTCCCGCTCCTCTCTAATATAGCCTTCTTCCTCACACCACACACCACACACACAGGGAATGCTTTTTCTGAAGACAGTTTCCCCACAAGGCCCATTGGAGAGACAGAGAGAGAGAGTATGCCAGCACACACCCCAGCGCTATATAACCCAGGAATAACACAGTAACTTAATGTTTGTCCAGTAGCGCTGCTGTATGTCATTTGCGCCGAATTATGTGCCCCCCCTCTCTTTTCAACCCTCTTGTCTACCATGCTATAAGCAGGGGAGAGTCCGGGCAGCTTCCTCTCAGCGGTGCTGTGGAGAAAAAATGGCGCTGCTGAGTGCTGAGGGAGAAGCCCCGCCCCCTCGGCGGCGGGCTTCTGTCCCGCTTAAACTGTAAAATTGGCAGGGGCTCATACATATACAGTGCCCAGCTGTATATATGTTATATTTTTGCCAAAAAGAGGTTTATATTGCTGCCCAGGGCGCCCCCCCTGCGCCCTGCACCCTTACAGTGACCGGAGTATGTGAGGTGTATGGGAGCAATGGTGCACAGCTGCAGTGCTGTGCGTTACCTCAGTGAAGATCATGAACTCTTCTGCCGCCTCTGAAGTCTTCTTTTCTTCTCATACTCACCCGGCTTCTATCTTCTGAATCTGCGAGGGGGACGGCGGCGCGGCTCTGGGACGGACGGCGAGGGTGAGATCCTGCGTACCAATCCCTCTGGAGCTAATGGTGTCCAGTAGCCTAAGAAGCAGGACCTTGCAACTCAGAGAGTAGGGCTGCTTCTCACCCCTCGGTCCCTCGATGCAGGGAGTCTGTTGCCAGCAGTGCTCCCTGAAAATTAAAAACCTAACAAAATACTTTCTGTCAGAAAGCTCAGGAGAGCTCCTGAAAAGCACCCAGTCTCAACTGGGCACAGTATCAAACTGAGGTATGGAGGAGGGGCATAGAGGGAGGAGCCAGTGCACACCCAGAACTAAAGTCTTTCATAAAGTGCCCATGTCTCCTGCGGAGCCCGTCTATCCCCATGGTCCTTACGGAGTCCCCAGCATACTCTAGGACATTAGAGAAACTAGAATTTTAATACCTACCGGTAAATCCTTTTTTTCTTAGTCCGTAGAGGATGCTGGGCACCCGTCCCAGTGTGTACTGTGTCTGCTGTTATTAAATGGCCCTTAACTCCAGAACATCTATGTGGAGACAACTTTCCCGACTTGACCATCTTCCTTGGACGTTTTCCCCCTGTGTGACTGCTCCCCACCTCGAAAGGGTTGCATCCGTGGTCCCTAGGATCCAGTCCTGGATCCCGAACCATCGCCCCTCTAGGAGGTGAGAACTGTGCAGCCACCAATGGAGTGAGATTCTGGTCTTGGAAGACAGGATTATCCTCCGGTGCATGTGTAAGTGGGATCCGGACCACTTGTCCAACAGGTCCCACTGGAACACTCTGGCATGAAACCTGCCAAACTGAATGGCCTCGTAGGCCAAAACCATTTTCCCCAGCAACCGAATGCATTGATGGATTAACACTCTTGCTGGTTTCAGAATTTGTTTGACCAGACTCTGGATCTCCATAGCCTTTCCACTGGAGGAAAACCTCTTCTGTGTCCAGTATCACTCCCAAAAACAACAACCGCGTCATTGGGACCAACTGCGATTTTGGCAAGTTTAGGAGCCAACCATGTTGTTGAAGAACTGTCAGGGAGAGTGCAATGTTTTGCACCAACTGGTCCCTGGATCTCGCCTTTATCAGGAGAACATCCAAGTACGGGATAATTGTGACTCCTTGCTTGCGAAGGAGAACCATCATTTCCGCCATCACCCTGGTGAAAATCCTCGGAGCCGTGGACAGACCAAACGGCAATGTCTGAAATTGGTAATGACAATCCTGAATTGCAAACCTTAGCTAGCTTGATGCAGTGGCTAAATGGGAACATGTAAGTAGGCATCCTTTATGTCTACCAAAACCATGAAATCTCTTTCCTCCGGACTGGAGATCACTACCCTGAGAGATTCCATCTTGAAATTGAATTTCTTTAGGAAGAAATTGAGGGATTTCAGATTTTAGATTGGTCTGACTGAGCCGTCCGGCTTCGGGACCACGAAGAGGCTTGAATAAAAACCTTCTCCCTGCTGACTAAGGCCAATTTGAACAATCGGTGAGGGGGAACGTCTTGAAACCCCAGTTTGTACCCTTGGGACACTATTTGTAAAACCCACGAGTCCAGGTCCGAATGAATCCAGAACTGACTGAAGAGTTTTAGACGTGCCCCCACTGGTGTGGGCTCCTGCAAGAAAGCCCCAGCGTCATGCAGTGGATTTGGCAGAAGCAGAGGACAATCTCTGCTCCTGCGATCTTGAAGAGGCTACAGACCTCTTCCTTCTCCTTCCTCTACCTGCAAAGAAAGGGGAATCTTAACTTCTTGCATATCTATTGGGCCAAAATGACTGCGGTAGATAATGATGCGTCTTCATCCGTTGAGAGGGAACATAGGGCAAGAAGGTTGGCTTACCTGCGGGAGCTGCCGAGATCAAATTAACTAGGCCGTCGCCAAACAAGGCTTCACCTTCATAGGGAAGAGACTCCCTTTCTTCTTGGAGTCAGCATCAGCATTCCCTTGGTGAATCCACAATGCCCTCCTATCCGAGACTGCCATGAAATTGGCCCGTGAACTCAAGAGTCCTATATCCCTTGCAGTCGTAAGTATGCTGCAGTGTCAACAGGCCAACTAAACCCTCCCCCCTCCTTTTACCCCATCACTTTGTCCAGTCCCTGTTGTCCATACTGTATTGCCATTATTATGCATGTTGCTGTGCTGGCCCTTTTCTGAATGTCCCTGCCACCGCCACCGAAGAGCTGGATAGCCCAGTATGAAAACCACCTGCCGGCCTCACTGACGGTCCGAGTCAAAGGCTCCATTTTTTTTTTAAAGATCCCTCTGCCAAGTTAAGGGGGGCTTAAGGGGGCCCCAGAGATATCAGTGTACTGGGGCCCAAGATTTCTGTTGCTGGCCCTGACCCTCAGGGGCGTATCTACCCCTTGGCCAGGATGTCACTTGCCAGGAGCACCATCCAGGTTTCAGTTGTGGGATTAGAGTTCATACAGTAATTAAATGTTTTCATATTGAGAACTACATCTCCCAGCATATACAGTGTGCTGGGGATGCTAACAAGCTTTATTTAAAAGTTTAAAAAAAACATTGCTTTTATAATTGCAATGGTTAAAAAGGGAGAGCTATAAATCAATTTATCAGTGAATGATCGCAGTTTGAGCCGTTACATTTTACTGAACCACCTATCCCTCCACACTCACTACCTGTCCTCAGGATACATTTACCATCCCGGCAGTTGTTGGAATCCTGACACCACTTGGGAGACTGGTGCCGGCACACAGACAGCCAACATCCCGAAGGTGAGTATTGGAGGGAGGGTTAGGAGTCGGACCAGGGGAGGTGGTGTAAGGGAAGGCACTAGGAGGGGGGGGGGGGTAGCCCTAGCTGCCACCCCCTGAGGGTTAGCCCTATCCGCCACCCCCCCAGAGGGTTAGTATTAGGATTGGGGATCATGTGACCTCTGGAATCCCGAGCGCCGGATGCCATACCCAACCCCCTTTACTTTTTCAGGCATTTCTATCTCTCCTCTCTCTATGGTGTTCCAATTGCCCACTTTCCCTTGTGCTTTACTCTCTCTCTCTCTCTCTCTCCTTTGTTTAGAGCATCAGTTTCTGTAGTCCACTTATACCCTTATTTTTTCCAGTGTTTCACTAACTCTCTGATGTAATGAGGATGTATGGTCTAGAGGGATCAGTAATGCATTGTACTGTATAGAGGCGTCAGGGATGTAGCATAGGGAATAGAGGCGTCAGGGATGTAGCGTAGGGAATAGAGGCGTCAGGGATGTGGCGTAGGGAATAGAGGCGTCAGGGATGTGGCGTAGGGAATAGAGGCGTCATGGATGTGGCGTAGGGAATAGAGGCGTCAGGGATGTAGCGTAGGAAATAGAGGCGTCAGGGATGTGGCGTAGGGAATAGAGGCGTCAGGGATGTGGCGTAGGGAATAGAGGCGTCAGGGATGTGGCGTAGGGAATAGAGGCATCAGGGATGTGGCGTAGGGAATAGAGGTGTCAGGGATGTAGCGTAGGGAATATAGGCATCAGGGATGTACTAGCAGGTATATAGAGGTCAGTGTACTGTAAAGAGGGGTCAGTAATGCAGTGATGGTTATAGAAAGGTCAGTGATGTAGTGTAGGGTATAGAGGGGTCAGTTATGTAGTGTGGGGTAAAGAGGGGTCAGTAAAGATACTAAGCTGAAGTACTTAGAACACTTCTTGAATTAAGACACAACCTGCAAGAAAAAGTATGCAATATGGGTGAAAAGGCAAATGTCAGAGGTCTGATACAAGTGACCAGCTCCATACCTTGCACCACATAGCGTTATGTTAAACTGGGATATGTTCTTTTTTGGTGTGTGTGTGTGTGTGTGTGTGTGTGTGTGTGTGTGTGGGTGCCAAAGGCTGCCTGCCTTATTGCTCCTCCCCCATCCGGCTCCCAAGCACCTCTGCTGCCCAGTGATCCAGGAGCCTGCTGCTAGGAAGAAGTGGCCGAGCTTCAGCAAGCGAGTCTGGAAACTGGCGGAGGAAGTCATGATAACCAGATAATGGGGAGTGGAGAGCCAGTTCCAAGGTAATACTTTATACAGCTGGTTGAGATCCTGGTCGGTGGATATGGATTCCAAGAAAACCCTGGAGGTGCTTCCTATCAAGGGAGACACTCTCTTTGGAGAAGACCTCAATAAGATTGTAGCTGATCTGGCTACTGCTAAAACAACTTGCCTACCTAGTATGACTCCTACCACGCAGAAGGCTAAAAGTTCTTTTCCTTGGCCCTTTCATCCTCCAGGTAAAGCGTACCCATGGTCAGGCATACCCAAAGCAAGCTCATGCTTCCAGACCTGCCAAGCCCAGACTGAAGCAAGCCTGGGCTGCCCGTCAGCCTGCTTCCAAAACGGACAAGCCTGCCGCATGACGGGGCGGGCCTCCCTCTGGGGGATCCCAGGGTGGGGGGCCCGACTTCTAAGTTTGGCATAGAAAGGTATAATTCTAAGATAGAGAATTCTATTTGGAGCTCACCTTGTACTTTGTGAAGAAATAATCAGCATTGTGGCTGAGCAGATACATGTAGTGTGTGGCTGCAAACTGCATGGATCTGCTGCGTTGCAATGCTGATACTTTTTTTTTCAAAGTACCAATAGCTTCATATAATGTTCACAATTTTTATGCAGGATCAAATAGCTCAATGGGTAGGGTGTTTGATTAGAATTCAACAGGTTATAGGTTTGAATCCTTGGTATTGTAGTTTGAGATGTCGGCATCCTATCACCTGGGATATCATACTAAATAAATGGAGTTGATCAATTTTTTTTTTTTTTATTAAACTAGGGACAATTTCCAGATACTTTTATTTATAACTGAGATTGCCCCCTGGAACTTCACATCAGTTGACAACTATGCATGAGTGGGCAGTGCTTGCCCTGGATCTGCCCACCCATTTGTGTGCCATCATAAAAGAAAGCATAACTGACAGTTATCCTGGGCGTACACTACACAATTATCTGTCATGCTATGTATCCAGTCTGGATGGATGGAATAAAAATCTGGTAATGTATAGGAGCAAATGTCAATTAACCATTTGCTCCCAAACACTAGAAAAGTGGTCAAAAATGGTCATTACACAAATTGGTTAAACCCAAAATTTAACCAATTTGTTTAGGGGACCATTTTTGTCCATTTTCTAGTGTTTGAGAGTAAATCGTTGATGGTCATTTGCTCACATAGATAACCGGATTTCTATTCCAATCAGCCAGTGTTGGAGAGATGGTCTGCCAGATTACATAATGCATACCAGAGCCATAACTAGACTTTTTAGTGCCCTGTGACAGAGAATTATATGCCCCCCCCCCCCACTATTTTTGCAATATGGACAAAAGGCGCATGCCTCGTGGGGAAGGGGCATAACAAGATTGGTCTCAGAGAAAGCACATGAGATATGAAGATATATCTAGTATACTTGACACTCAATGGTTTGTGGTATTGCCGGGGGGCCCTCCTTAAATGCATATACAGTCACACATGGCTTGCTTGTGCAAATGGCATATCAGCAGTCAGCACTAACTGGTGACATGCCATTTGTACAAGTAAGCCATGTGTGACTAATATATAAACACACTTTATTAAATAACACCTCAAACTACCATACCCAGGATTCAAACCTATAACCTGTTGAATTCTAATCAAACACCCTACCCATTGAGCTACTTGATCCTGCATAAAAATTGTGAACATTATATGAAGCTATTGGTACTTTGCAAAAAAAAATTATTAGCATTGCAACTCAGCAGATCAATGCAGTGTGCAGCCACACACTCCATATATCTGCTCAGCCACAATGCTGATTATTTCTTCACAAAGTACAAGGTGAGCTCCAAATAGAATTCTCTAGCTTAGATTATACCTTTCTATGCAAGGGTAAATAGCTCAATTGTTTGACTGCAATGCCACAGGAAATGGTTTGGATCCAAGACAGTGTGACTGAATAATAAAGAAACCTTAAGATGAGTTCATGAATGTTGTATAAGTATTAGTGAGAGAAGGGGTCAGGAGCATGCTAGGCTGCAAAAAATAAGGTAGGCTGCAAGTGAAAGTAATGATCTCCTATATATTTTCCCAGATCTGTCACTCTGTGTGGCTAACTCTGGGGGAAGTCACAGCAATGGGCGGAGACGGCATCTGCAGGACGATACACCAGTGCCAGCAGCAGACCGTAACAAAGTGACAGATTAGGGAGAATATATAGGAGGTAGGGAGGTGGCCATGGTACATGGCTGACCAAGGGACACTAGCTCATGTACCCCTTTACCACTGAGGCTAGCCACCAAGGATGGACCTGTCACCAGTGCACATGCAATAACCTCTTCTGCTGCCCTCTTTGCAACTCAGATTGCCCAGTGCTCCCCTTCGCTAACAGTCCACAAAGTTTCCCCATCTCACGATCTGCCTCCTCACCGCCACTTTCATCTCTACAGCACACGCGCATATCATACAAGATCCCATCATGCGTACGTAGGTCTGAAATGCCAGAGGGAGGTTGGGGGGAGATTGGCATGCGCCAGCAACACCACACAGCTCACTGTGACCACAGTGGAGAGGCGCTGCAACAGGACAATACACCAACCTCGGAGCAAGGAACTGCGTCGGTCAGGAGGAGAACTATTTCAATAGCATAAAAAGGTTAGTGCGTCCCACCCTATGGACACCAGACTCATCAATTCACTGTTGCCAGAGTCTCATACAATGACTCTGAACCTCTAAGCACACTATTTGACTGTCCACACCCTGCTGTGCCTATTACCCATCTCCTCCACCACCCTCAACACTGACCCACACATCATTCACCCACAAAGATACAATAAAGGTAGTTTGGATAAATTAGCTAAATGAAATGGATTTAACCAATTTATCTAAATGACCATTTTTGGATGTTTTCCAGTGTTTGTGAGCAAATGGTCAATTGTCATTTGCTGCCACATATTAGCATAATTTTGTTTCAACTAGAAAAAAAAAAATGGACAGATAATCTAAGTGTGGATCCAGTTTAAAGGTCCGTATTCACGGCCCGATTTTGGGGAGAGATGTGTGCTGAGCGAACTGCTCAGCACACATCTCTCCCCCCGCTCAGCACAGCGTGATGTGTGCTGAGCGTACGGGGGGTGGGGGGGCGCTCATTTCACCCCCTGTGTAGGGCATTCTGTGTGTATCCAGCTTAACAGGTGTGAGCATCATACAACTACTGACTTGCGAGTAACTATACAGCAGCTCCATACCTTGTGACTTGAAGAAACACCAGTTAACCCCGGGAATGCTGCAGTCAAAGCAACAATTCCTCTTCTTACATTCCGCTGCACTTATTGTGGGGTAGCCGCAATCCCTTCTGCTGTACGGTTCCACATTACATTGTTTCTTGTCACTTCCTGTTGATGCAGTAAGGAAACATCCAGGAATTACAGCAGCTTAGTTTTTTTTTTTTTTTTTAACTGGTGCAATTTAGCTAGATCACAGGGCAATTTAGCTCCTTTGGTCCTTTTTTAGGACCAGTTAATCAGACAGTTGAGCAAACTGTAAAACAGCTAACAGGAAATTTCCACTTAAATGGTATTTTCTAATCTTATCTGACCATGACTAAGAATAAAGGATACACAAGATAAACTCTTATAGCTATGGACCTTATCCATGTTTAAGCTCCATCAAATCTGTAATCAATAGCACTACATGCTCCCACTCTACCACTGTACTGTATACTCTACCTGTGTTTTTAAGGTAAAAACACCATTTAACCCCAGTGACACTTGAATTAAAGCAGCAGCCTCTATAATAGCATTCTTTAGCATTAATCCCAGGAAATCTGCAATCTTCACGCTCTTTGATAGCCACGCTACATTGCTGTTTACTTGGATGGAGCAGAGAGCACAACATCAGGACATAGGAAATATTACAATGCATGATAAGAAAGGTGTGAGCTCTACAGCAAGGCTCTAACCCTTTGCCAGTGGCAAATACATAGGGCTTAACTCAGATCTGATCACAGCAGCAAATTTATTAGCTAAAACCATGTACACTGCAGGGGGGGGGTGTATAATATGTGCAGAGAGAGTTAGATTTTGGTGCGGTGTGTTCAAACTGAAATCTACATTGCAGTGTAAAAACAAAACAGCCAGTATTTACCCTGCACACAAACAATATAACCCACCTAAATCTCTCTGCAAATGTTATATCTGCCCCCCCCCCATCCCTGCAGTGCACATGGTTTTGCCCACTAGCTAACAAATTTGCTGCATCTGGGAATTACAGCATCTTAATATTTCTTTTTACAGAGGGTTCAGCAAATTAAATTATTTAGTGAAATACTGTAATCATAACAGTTACAGGGATATTGTAGGTAGATTTATTGTCAGTGGATAAATGTCAAAATTAAACCCTTAGGCATAGTTCCCAAATGCTGTCATTGCAATCCAGATTTTAAGGATATCATGCTTGAGCACGGGTGACTTAATTAGAACTTCGGTCAATGTGAATTAACCATTGGACTCAACCATGGTTATCCTTAAAACCCAGGGGTCTATTTAAGATCGATCTTAATCGATGTTGGGCTTCCAGGTTGAAAAAAAAACCACACATTTACTAACATTTTAAAATTTATATAAAAAATCATCTGTTCGTAAATGCAGTGCACATGGTTTTGCCCAACTGCTAACAAAAATCCTGCTGCGATCAACTCAGAATTACCCCCCATGGCCCTCATTCCGAGTTGTTCGCTCGCAAGCTGCTTTTAGCAGCATTGCACACGCTAAGCCGCCGCCTACTGGGAGTGAATCTTAGCATCTTAAAATTGCGAACGAAAGATTTTCACTATTGCGATAAGACATCTCTGTGCAGTTTCTGAGTAGCTCGAGACTTACTCTGCCAGTGCGATCAGTTCAGTGCTTGTCGTTCCTGGTTTGACGTCACAAACACACCCAGCGTTCGCCCAGACACTCCTCCGTTTCTCCAGCCATTACCGAGTTTTTCCCAGAAACGGTAGCATTTTTTCCCACACGCCCCTAAAACGGTCTGTTTCCGCCCAGAAACACCCACTTCCTGTCAATCACATTACGATCACCAGAACGATGAAAAAACCGTGAGTAATATTCCTAACTGCATAGCAAATTTACTTGGCGCAGTCGCAGTGCGAACATTGCGCATGCGCATTAAGCGGAAAATCGCTGCGATGCGAAGAAAATTACCGAGCGAACAACTCGGAATGACCACCTATGTGCACTGCAGGGAAGGCAGATTTAACATGTGCAGAGAGAGTTAGATTTGGGTGTGGTGTGTTCAATCTGCAATCTAATTTGCAGTGTAAAAATAAAGCAGTCAGTATTTACCCTGCACAGAAACAAAATAACTCACCCAAATCTAACTCTTTCTGCACATGTTATATCTGCCTCCCCTGCAGTACACATGGTTTTGCCCAACTGCTAACAAAATTCCTGCTGCGATCAACTTGGAATTACCCCCATCGAATTACCCCCATTTTCACACTGCTCGTGTATATAAGACATAGGGCCTAATTCAGTTTGGATCGTAATACGCGTTCCAACCGCAAAAACTATGAAGAGGATTGGGGCATATACGCAGGGTCCATCCTGTGCGTGTGCCTACATTTTCTCCGGGTGCCCCGCAGAAAATGCGAATGCCTCTGCCTGTCAATCAGTAGAGGGCGTACCTTCGCAGGTATATCGCGATCATGAGCCATGTCTCCCATTTTTGTCATTATAGGTGCTCTGTGAGCTGCTGGCCATGCCCCAGCCCCTCTGTCTCCCGTGAATAGACATTGAGGCTTATTCAGACCAGATCGCTTCAATTTATTTTCACCCAGCGGGCAATCAGGTCTGCACTGCACAATCGTATGCGCCACAATGCGTAAGTGCGACGGTCCGGAGATCACAAGAAGATTGACAAGAAGAGGGTGTTTGTGTGGGTTGCAACTGAATGTTTCTAGGGAGTGTCCGGAAAAACACTGGAGGGACCCGGCGTTTTGTGGGAGGATTTGTGACGTCACCTCAATGGCTGAGTAAGTGCTGAGCTGTGCAGCTCTTGTGCACATGTGATCACACACCTGCACAGCAAATTTTCCCTTCCGCTGTAGGCGGCAACTACCTGATTACAGGGATGCAAAAAACACACCCTAGCGATCAGGTCTGAATTACCCACAATGTGCATATTTGCAGAGCAACAAGCTACAGGGAGCCTTCCACCCCCCCCCCCCTTCCCCATGACTATGGGACACTGCGGCCCCCACAGGGGGGGGGGGGTTGTTTGGGTTAGCTGGACATTCCCAAAAAAAGTGACTGTCCTGCAAAAATTGGTATAGTTGGGAGGTATGTTCAAATACATTTATTGTTTTGCATGCGGGGTAAATACTGGCTTCTTTAACATTTAGCCACAAATGCTGCACAGCTGAATTACAGTATTACACTGCAATTAACAGTTATGCTAGGACATTCCCCCTCCCAAATCTACCTCTCTCTGCATGTTACATCTGTCCCACAGTGGCGTGCGGTGAGGTCAGTGGCTAGTGAGGCACTACAGCCATAATTTCCGCCGAATCCTGCCGATGACCCTTAGCCAATGCCCGCTACTGCCTCTGAGCCGATACCCGCTGCCACCGTCAATGGCTTACAAACTCTCCCACAATCAACTGACCCAGCCCTCCACCACTAATTTCTATCTCAGTCCGATGCCGCCAATGCCCGCTGCCTGCCTGCTCATTGTTCTTGTTATATATTATACATTTTTAAAGAAAAAAAAATGAGTGTTTGGGACTGGGAAGGGTGAGGGAGGAGGACATGAATGCACTTTTGTTGTCCAGGGCTTCCATTAACTTAAAGGAGAAGGGTCTGAATGGGTTAAAAAAAATGCGTGAGGTCCCCCCTCCTTAGTATAACCAGCCTCGGGCTCTTTGAGCTGGTCCTGGTTATTTAAATACTGGGGGGAAAACTGGACAGGGGTTCCCCGTATTTAGACAACCAGCACCGGGCTCTTAGAACGGTCCAGGTTCCAAAAATACGTGGGACAAAAGATGTAGGGGTCCCCCATATTTTTAAAACCAGCACCGGGCTCCACTAGCCAGAGAGATAATGCCACAGACGGGGGACACTTTTATGTAGGTCCCTGTGGCCCTGGCATTACCCCTCCAACTAGTCACCCCTGGCCGGGGTTCCCTGGAGGAGTGAGGACCCCTTAAATCAAGAGGTTCCTCCCCTCGAGGCACCCAAGGGCCAGAGGTGAAGCCCGAGGCTGTCCCCAGCACCCCTGGGTGGTGGGTGCCGGGCTGATAGCCATGTGTGTAAAAAAAGAATATTGTTTTTGTTGTTGTGGAACTACAAGGCCCAGCAAGCCTCCCCCGCTTGCTGGTACTTGGAGAACCTCAAGTACCAGCAGGCGGGGAAATAACGGGCTTGCTGGTACCTGTAGTTCTACAACAACAAAAAATACCCAAATAAAAACACAAACACACACACCGTGACAGTAAAATTATTGAGACAGGCTGTAGCATGTGGGTGCATGTAACCCTATAAAAGTGATGGATTGGGTGACTATTACAATACCCACTGTTGCTGTCTGAAAAATTATGGATTTATAGATTGCTCTGCCGAGACATGTTTTTTTCTAAAATGCACCACAGGTATGGATGGATAGTATACTTGACGACACAGAGGTAGGTAGAGCAGTGGCCTACTGTACCGTACTGCTATATATTATATTATTTATTATTATTATTATCCTTTATTTATATGGCGCCACAAGGGTTCCGCAGTGCCCAATTACAGAGTACATAAACAAATAATCAAACAGGAAAACAGCAATTTACAGTTGACGACAATATAGGACAAGTACAGGGTAAATAAACATAGCTACATCAGCAGATGACACTGGAATAAGTATCAGGTGGCAGAAGACTGCTGGATTTGGTGCAGCTGAAGATTATTAAAGTAAGAAAAGAGTAAGCACATGAGGGAAGAGGGCCCTGCTCGTGAGAGCTTACATTCTAAAAGGGAGGGGTAGACAGACAGGGGTGAGACAGATGGGGTACATAGAGAGCGTGGAACAGAGGTTTAGGATGAGATTTGGCTGGGTTTGGTGAAGAAGTGGGTCTTGAGAGCCCGTTTGAAGTTTTGTAGAGAGGTGGAGAGTCTGAGGGGGAGAGATAGGGAATTCCAGAGAAGTGGTGCAGCACGTGAAAAATCTTGGAGGTAGGAGTGGGAGGAAGTAATCCGTAGGCAGGAGTCGGTGTGCATTAGCAGAGCGAAGAGGGCGGGTGGGAGTGTAAAGCGAGATAAGATCAGAGATGTAGATGGGAGAGGAGTGGGTGAGGGCTTTGTAAGCAAGTGTGAGAAGCTTGAAATGGATTCTGAAAGGGAAGGGGAGCCAGTGAAGAACTAGTAAGAGAGGAGAGGTGGACGTAGTGCGTTTGGTGAGGAAAATGAGCCGGGAAGCAGCATTGAGGATAGATTGGAGTGGAGAGAGGTATTTGTCAGGAATGCCAGTCAGGAAGAGATTACAGCAGTCCAGTCTGGAGATGACCAGTGAGTGGATAAGAGTCTTAGTAGCATCCTGGGTCAGAAAGGGTCTGATCCTGGAAATATTTTTTAGATGAAAACGGCAGGTTTGTGAGAGGTGCTGAATGTGTGGTTTGAAGGAGAGGGAGGAGTCAAGGATTACTCCAAGACAGCGCACTTGGGGGGTAGAGGAGATAGTAGTGCCATCAATAGATAATGAGATTGTAGGAGGTGAGGTTATGCGGGAGGGAGGTAGGATGATCAGCTCGGTCTTAGACATGTTAAGTTTAAGAAAGCGCTGGGACATCCAGGAAGAGATAGCAGAGAGACAGTTGGAGATACGAGTGAGGAGAGTAGGGGAGAGGTCTGGAGAGGAAAGATAGATTTGAGTGTCATCAGCATAGAGATGATATTGGAAACCAAAAGAACTAATGAGCTTACCTAGTGAGGACGTATAGAGAGAGAAGAGAAGAGGACCAAGGACAGAACCTTGGGGTACCCCTACAGTTAGTTGAAGTGAGGGGGAGGTGGAGTCATGAGAGGAGACAGAGAATGAACGGTCAGAAAGGTAGGACGACAACCAAGAGAGGGCTGTGTTACGCAGACCAATGGAGTGAAGGATTTGCAGTAGGAGAAGATGGTCCACAGTGTCAAAAGCAGCAGAGAGATCAAGTAGAATAAGTAGAGAGTAGTGTCCCTTAGATTTAGCAGCATGGAGGTCATTGCATACTTTTGTAAGGGCAGTTTCAGTGGAGTGGAGAGGACGGAAGCCAGACTGGAATGGGTCAAGCAGTGAGTGTGAGGAAAGAAAGGAAGTAAGGCGGTTGTAGACAATACGCTCAAGGAGTTTGGAGGCAAAAGGGAGGAGAGAGATGGGTCGGTAGTTGGAGAGAGTGTTTGGATCAAGGGTAGGTTTTTTAAGAATAGGAGAGATGAGAGCGTGCTTGAAGGCAGAGGGGACAGTGCCTGATGAGAGGGAGAGATTGAGAAGGTGGGAAAGATGGGAAAAAGCAGAAGAAGAGAGGTGGCAAAGGAGGCGGGAGGGGATTGGGTCAAGTGGGGAGGTGGTGAGGGGACAGGAACGAATGAGGGCCATGACTTCCTCTCCAGATGCATGGGAGAAAGATGACAGAGTTGGTGCGAGGGATGGGGAGGGTTGGTAAGGGTTGGGAGAAGGCTGGTTACTGATAGTCTGGTGTGATGTGATGTCCTGACGTATGGAGTCAATTTTGGATGTGAAGTAAGTGGCAAAGTCAAGAGCAGAGAGTGAGGAAGGGAGACGAGGTGGAGGTGGGCAGAGGAGTGAGTTGAGAGTGGCAAAGAGGCGCCGGGGGTTGGAAGACTGGGAGGAGATGAGGTTCTTGAAGTATGACTGTTTAGCAAGAGAAAGGGCAGCACTGAAGGATGAGAGCATAAGTTTGAAATGGAGGAAGTCTGCCTTAGAGCGTGATTTCCTCCAGTGTCGCTCAGCCGTACGTGAGCATTTTTGCAGATATCTGGTGCATTTGGTGTGCCAGGGTTGAGGTGTTAATTTGTGAGGGTGAATAGTGGTTGGTGGAGCAACAGAGTCAAGAGCAGAAGTAAGGGAAGCATTGTATGTGGAAGTGGCTTGTTCAGGGCATGAGAGAGAGAGAATAGGAGAGAGAAGTGAGTCAAACAGGGAGGAAAGGAATGTGGTGTCAATAGCTTCAATGTTACGCTTAGTGATGGTAGCCTTAGGAGGTAGAGATGGGGAAGTCGAGAGAGATAGGTTGAAGGAGAGCAGGTGGTGGTCAGAGAGGGGAAATGGGGAGTTGGAAAAATCAGAAATATCACAGCGGTGAGTGAAGACCAGATCCAGTGAGCTCCCATTCACATGGGAGGGTGAGGAGGTCCACTGGGAGAGACCAAGTGAAGAGGTGAGCTTAAGGAGTTTAGAGGCAGGGGATTGTGTGGGGATGTCAATAGGGATGTTGAAATCGCCTAGGATAATGGTGGGAATGTCAGAAGAGAGGAAGTGAGGAAGCCAGGAAGCAAAGTTGTCGATTAATTTGGAAGCAGTGCTAGGGGGGCGGTAAATGACAGCTACTCTAAGATAAACTGGTTGGAAGAGGCATATGGCGTGGACCTCAAATGTAAAGAATATAAGGGATGGTTCTGGTGGTATGAGTTGGTAGGAGTAACTAGAAGGTAAAAGGACCCCAACACCACCCCCATGGCGACCCCCAGGTCGGGGGGTGTGTGTGTGAATGTAAGGCCCCCAGCAGAGAGAGCAGCAGCAGAAGTAGTGTCAGAGGGCGTAATCCAAGTTTCAGTAATGGCTAGTAGGTGTAGGGAGTTGGAAATTAAAAGGTCATGAGTGGGGACCAGTTTGTTATAAACAGATCTGGCATTCCAGAGGGCACAGGATAGGGGGTATGAGTTTGTGGGAGAGATGTGAATTAGATTTTCAGGGTTGCTGTAGCGATGAGGTGGGATTAACTTTGAGGGCAGGGATGATGAGAGAGTAGTGATGGTACAGGTGCCTGAGCTAGGAGGGGAAACTGCAGGAGGTGGGCAGGGAGGGAGGTCAGTGTGATGTGGATGGGGGTGTGGGGAGGTGACAGGGAAGGGAGAGAGGGAGCAGGGCTGAGTTGTGGGGTAGCAGGACCATGGGGCAGAGGTGAATGAAAGTGGGGTAACAGGAAAGGTGGGGGAAGGAAACAGAGGGATGGATGGGAGACAGAGGAGGGGAGAGAGGAGGAGGTGGAGGAGACTAGGGGGGAAGGCTAAAGATACATTATTAGGTAGACACTTAGTGATGTGGGGAGTATAAGAAAACCTTGACATAGTGTTAAGTAGGTAAATAGGTTGAGGGAAAGTGGAAGTAGGAGAGGAGACTGTAAGGCAATCCGAGCAGAAGAATTGCAGAAATGCAGGTGAGAAAAGCAGTGTAGGCTCAAGGGGTGTAGATTTAGTATGAAATGAGTCAAAAGCGTAGATAAAGTGGGTGCAGAAAAGTATTTGGAGTGTAAGAAATGAAAGGATTGTGAGAGGTTTAAGAAGCAATGGTAATTATGTTAGATGTTTTAAGTGTTTGCAGGTAAAATTGCATTGGTGCAGCTGTGCTTAAAAAACAAAATTACAATAATACAGATACAGGCATTTGTAGGTGAAATGGATGGTTTATGAAATGTCCAAGTAAGGTAGTTCTGTGCTATGTAATCAGATGCAACAATCAGGAGGTGAGTGATCTGAGGAGTAAGTGACTCACATTTGTTATTAGTTCTTCAGTTTTCTTTGTTTTGTTAGATTGGTGTGCTTCTGTTTTCCTTCTTTTTCACTTCGATTGAACGCTGATTGAACACTGCTGTTATGTGTCAATTTTATCACGGTTTGATAAAAATGCACGCTTAGATCAATAAATGCACAGCCAAATGGCTTTGCACAGCCTACACCATTGGACTTAAGTAGAAGACTATTACAAGTGAAACCAATAATTGAAATCTGTAACCACACCCCACCCCCTCAAATGCCAGGCAATAAATTACCTTAAAAACAACAACCAGGCATTCCACAAAGACTAAACTGGGTCTATATCATTCAAAACTTTAAAAAAGTACTTCAAAATCACATACTATGCAATAATGTTTCAATTTGCATTACCCAGCAGAATTAGCTTTGCATATATAGATATAGTGCAGCAGAATATATTGGTGGTTGTAGTCAATTGTAATTACCTGTAGGTGACAAGAAGAGAAGAAACGTCAATTCACAATCGATATCAGCTGAAGATAAATTAATGCTGATTGAACACTGCTGTTATGTGTCAATTTTATCACGCTTTGATAAAAATGCATGCTTAGATCAATAAATGCACAGCCAAACGGCTTTGCACAGCCTACACCATTGGACTTAAGTAGAAGACTATTACAAGTGAAACCAATAATTGAAATCTGTAACCACACCCCACCCCCTCAAATGCCAGGCAATAAATTACCTTAAAAACAACAACCAGGCATTCCACAAAGATTAAACTGGGTCTATATCATTCAAAACTTTAAAAAAGTACTTCAAAATCACATACTATGCAATAATGTTTCAATTTGCATTACCCAGCAGAATTAGCTTTGCATATATAGATATAGTGCAGCAGAATATATTGGTGGTTGTAGTCAATTGTAATTACCTGTAGGTGACAAGAAGAGAAGAAACGTCAATTCACAATCAATATCAGCTGAAGATAAATTAACGCTGATTGAACGCTGCTGTTATGTGTCAATTTTATCACTCTTTGATAAAAATGCACGCTTAGATCAATAAATGCACAGCCAAACGGCTTTGCACAGCCTACACCATTGGACTTAAGTAGAAGACTATTACAAGTGAAACCAATAATTGAAATCTGTAACCACACCCCACCCCCTCAAATGCCAGGCAATAAATTACCTTAAAAACAACAACCAGGCATTCCACAAAGATTAAACTGGGTCTATATCATTCAAAACTTTAAAAAAGTACTTCAAAATCACATACTATGCAATAATGTTTCAATTTGCATTACCCAGCAGAATTAGCTTTGCATATATAGATATAGTGCAGCTGAATATATTGGTGGTTGTAGTCAATTGTAATTACTCAGCATAATTAGCTTTGCATATATAGATATAGTGCAGCAGAATATATTGGTGGTTGTAGTCAATTGTAATTACCCAGCAGAATTAGCTTTGCAAATATAGATATAGTGCAGCAGAATATATTGGTGGTTTTAGTCAGTTGTAATTACCCAGCAGAATTAGCTTTGCATATATATAGTGCAGCAGAATATATTGGTGGTTGTAGTCAAATTAAGCAGACGGGAGAAGTCAGGATAGTGCGCAAGGGCATAGAAGGGAGCGGCTCAAGAAAAGAGAAGTGGAAACAGACAGCAAACTAGGCTGGAGAGAGACCTGAGACAAAGAGATCTGAATTATACGAGAGCCGACCAGGGGAAAAACAAATTATGCAGTCAAGTTTCCCACATTTGGAAAAATCACAGGAGCAGCACACCCAGAGTGCAATGAGTGAGCCTTGCCCTGGGAGAAGCACCTTCATGATCATAGTATATCACCTGGCAGGTAAGTAGGAGTTGGGCTAGAGCTGGGGAGGGTCGCTGCTCGGGCACCCCCCTGTCAAGTGAAGGAGATCCAACTGAGGCAGCACAAGGAATCTCTCGAAAGAAGAACAAGGCTAGAGGAAGATCTGAGACAAATAAATCTGACTTTTACCAGAGCTGACCAGAGGAAAGAACAAACACAGTCCCCCACTACCACAAATAATGCAGTCGAGTTTCCCACATTTGGGGAAATCATACGGGTCAGCATACCCAGAATACAATGAATGAACCTCACCCTGGGAGAACAATCTTCATGACCATGGTATCTCCTATGCAAAATAAGTATGATTTGGGATAGGGCTGGGGAGGGCCGCTGCTCAGGCACATCTCTGTCAAGTAAAGGAGATTCAACTGAGGCAGCACAAGGGAACTCTCATCTGGGGACAACAACTGCAGGGAGAACACATATTTTCAGATGAACATGGGAGGGCAGAAGGCTACCTAATACTGAAGCACCCCCAAACAACAAACCAAATGCAACAACTAGTGCAAGCATTCCTGGGGGAAGGCCTGCAGCAGATGGATTTGCATATGGTGATGTCATCCAAGCAGTGGGTCAAAGTTGGCTTCAACCCTCGTCTGCATATGAAAAGAGAAAAGGGGCGTGCAGGGCATGGCAGCATTTTTCGGCGCTTGGATGACCCCTAGTTCGCATTAAACACCTCCACCCTCCTTCGGTGTGGGGCTCATGTTGGCTATGCCCCAGCCCCGAAGCATTCAAGCTGATTTCTTGCAGCAGCTGGGCACTGTAACAGCTCCAGAGCTGCTCTGTAAGGCAAATAAAAGGGTGTGGGACCTGCAGCACTACCTGTAGTTCGCATTGTGCGTTGGAAGGCACAAAGTAAGCAGACGGGAGAAGTCAGGATAGTGCGCAAGGGCATAGAAGGGAGCAGCTCAAGAAAAGAGAAGTGGAAACAGACAGCAAACTAGGCTGGAGAGAGACCTGAGACAAAGAGATCTGAATTATACGAGAGCCGACCAGGGGAAACACAAATTATGCAGTCAAGTTTCCCACATTTGGGGAAATCGCAGGAGCAGCACACCCAGAGTGCAATGGGTGAGCCTTGCCCTGGGAGAAGCACCTTCATGATCATAGTATCTCACCTGGCAGGTTAGTAGGAGTTGGGCTAGAGCTGGGGAGGGTCGCTGCTCGGGCACCCCCCTGTCAAGTGAAGGAGATCCAACTGAGGCAGCACAAGGGAACTCTCGAAATAAGAACAAGGCTAGAGGAAGATCTGAGACAAAGAAATCTGACTTTTACCAGAGCTGACATCACATCACACCAGACTATCAGTAACCAGCCTTCTCCCATCCCTTACCAACCCTCCCCATCCCTCGCACCAACTCTGTCATCTTTCTCCCATGCATCTGGAGAGGAAGTCATGGCCCTCATTCGTTCCTGTCCCCTCACCACCTCCCCACTTGACCCTATCCCCTCCCGCCTCCTCTGCCACATCTCTTCTTCTGCTTGTTCCCATCTTTCTCACCTTCTCAATCTCTCCCTCTCATCAGGCACTGTCCCCTCTGCCTTCAACCACGCTCTCATCTCTCCTATTCTTAAAAAACCTACCCTTGATCCAAACACTCTCTCCAACTACCGACCCATCTCTCTTCTCCCTTTTGCCTCCAAACTCCTTGAGCGTATTGTCTACAACCGCCTTACTTCCTTTCTTTCCTCACACTCACTGCTTGACCCATTCCAGTCTGGCTTCCGTCCTCTCCACTCCACTGAAACTGCCCTTACAAAAGTATGCAATGACCTCCATGCTGCTAAATCTAAGGGACACTACTCTCTACTTATTCTACTTGATCTCTCTGCTGCTTTTGACACTGTGGACCATCCTCTCCTACTGCAAATCCTTCACTCCATTGGTCTGCGTAACACTGCCCTCTCTTGGTTGTCGTCCTACCTTTCTGACCGTTCATTCTCTGTCTCCTCTCATGACTCCACCTCCCCCTCACTTCCACTAACTGTAGGGGTACCCCAAGGTTCTGTCCTTGGTCCTCTTCTCTCTCTATACGTCCTCACTAGGTAAGCTCATTAGTTCTTTTGGTTTCCAATATCATCTCTATGCTGATGACACTCAAATCTATCTTTCCTCTCCAGACCTCTCCCCTACTCTCCTCACTCGTATCTCCAACTGTCTCTCTGCTATCTCTTCCTGGAAGTCCCAGCGCTTTCTTAAACTTAACATGTCTAAGATCGAGCTGATCATCTTCCCTCCCTCCCGCATAACCTCACCTCCTACAATCTCATTATCTATTGATGGCACTACTATCTCCTCTACCCCCCAAGTGCGCTGTCTTGGAGTAATCCTTGACTCCTCCCTCTCCTTCAAACCACACATTCAGCACCTCTTACAAACCTGCCGTTTTCATCTAAAAAATATTTCCAGGATCAGACCCTTTCTGACCCAGGATGCTACTAAGACTCTTATCCACTCACTGGTCATCTCCAGACTGGACTACTGTAATCTCCTCCTGACTGGCATTCCTGACAAATACCTCTCTCCACTCCAATATATCGTCAATGCTGCTGCCCGGCTCATTTTCCTCACCAAATGCACTACGTCCACCTCTCCTCTCTTACTAGTCCTTCCCTGGCTCCCCTTCCCTTTCAGAATCCATTTCAAGCTTCTCACACTTGCTTACAAAGCCCCTAACCACTCCTCTCCCATCTACATCTCTGATCTTATCTCGCTTTACACTCCCACCCGTCCTCTTCGCTCTGCTAATGCACGCCGACTCTCCTGCCTACGGATTACTTCCTCCCACTCCTACCTCCAAGATTTTTCACGTGCTGCACCACTTCTCTGGAATTCCCTACCTCTCCCCCTCAGACTCTCCACCTCTCTACAAAACTTCAAATGGGCTCTCAAGACCCACTTCTTCACCAAACCCAGCCAAATCTCATCCTAAACCTCTGTTCCACGCTCTCTATGTACCCCATCTGTCTCACCCCTGTCTGTCTACCCCTCCCCTTTAGAATGTAAGCTCTCACGAGCAGGGCCCTCTTCCCTCATGTGCTTACTCTTTTCTTACTTTAATAATCTTCAGCTGCACCAAATCCAGCAGTCTTCTGCCACCTGATACTTATTCCAGTGTCATCTGCTGATGTAGCTATGTTTATTTACCCTGTACTTGTCCTATATTGTCATCAACTGTAAGTTGCTGTTTTCCTGTTTGATTATTTGTTTATGTACTCTGTAATTGGGTGCTGCGGAACCCTTGTGGCGCCATATAAATAAAGGATAATAATAATAATAATAAATAATATAATATATAGCAGTACGGTACAGTAGGCCACTGCTCTACCTACCTCTGTGTCATCAAGTATACTATCCATCCATACCTGTGGTGCATTTTAGAAAAAAAACATATCTCGGCAGAGCAATCTATAAATCCATCATTTTTCAGACAGCAACAGTGGGTATTGTAATAGTCACCCAATCCATCACTTTTATAGGGTTACATGCATCCACATGCTACAGCCTGTCTCAATAATTTTACTGTCACGGTGTGTGTGTTTGTGTTTTTATTTGGGTATTTTTTTGTTGTTGTAGAACTACAGGTACCAGCGAGCCCGTTATTTCCCCGCCTGCTGGTACTTGATTTTCTCCAAGTACCAGCAAGTGGGGGAGGCTTGCTGGGCCTTGTACTTCCACAACAAAAAAACAATATTCTTTTTTTACACTTATGGCTATCAGCCCGGCACCCACCACCCAGGGGTGCTGGGGACAGCCTCGGGCTTCACCCCTGGCCCTTGGGTGCCTCGAGGGGAGGAACCTCTTGATTTAAGGGGTCCCCACTCCTCCAGGGAACCCCGGCCAGGGGTGACTAGTTGGAGGGGTAATGCCAGGGCCGCAGGGACCTACATAAAAGTGTCCCCCGGCTGTGGCATTATCTCTCTGGCTAGTGGAGCCCGGTGCTGGTTTTAAAAATATGGGGGACCCCTACATCTTTTGTCCCACGTATTTTTGGAACCAGGACCCGTCTAAGAGCCCGGTGCTGGTTGTCTAAATACGGAGAACCTCTGTCCATTTTTCCCCCCAGTATTTAAATAACCAGGACCGGCTCAAAGAGGCTGGTTATACTAAGGAGGGGGGACCTCACACATTTTTTTTTAACCCATTCAGACCCTTCTCCTTTAAGTTAATGGAAGCCCTGGACAACAAAATTGCATTCATGTCCTCCTCCCTCACCCTTCCCAGTCCCAAACACTCATTTTTTTTTTCTTTAAAAATTTATAATATATCACAAGAACAATGAGCAGGGCATTGGCGGCATCGGACTGAGATAGAAATTAGTGGTGGAGGGCTGGGTCAGTTGATTGTGGGAGAGTTTGTAAGCCATTGGCGGTGGCAGTGGGTATCGGCTCAGAGGCAGTAGCGGGCATTGGCTAAGGGTCATCGGCAGAATTCAGCGGACATTATGGCTGTAGTGCCTCACTAGCCACTGACCTCACCGCACGCCACTGTGGGACAGATGTAACATGCAGAGAGAGGTAGATTTTGGGAGAAGGAATGTCCTAGCATAACTGTTAATTGCAGTGTAATACTGTAATTCAACTGTGCAGCATTTGTGGCTAAATGTCAAAGAAGCCAGTATTTACCCTGCATGCAAAACAATAAATGTATTTGCACATACCTCCCAACTAACCCAATTTTTGCAGGACAGTCACTTTTTTGGGGAATGTCCAGCTAACCCAAACAACCCCCCCCCCCCCCCCCCAGTGTCCCATAGTCATGGGGAAGGGGGGGGTGGAAGGCTCCCTGTAGCTTGTTGCTCTGCAAATATGCACATTGTGGGTAATTCAGACCTGATCGCTAGGGTGTGTTTTGCATCCCTGTGCTCAGGTAGTTGACGCCTACAGCGGAAGGGAAAATTTGCTGTGCAGGTGTGTGATCACATGTGCACAAGAGCTGCACAGCTCAGCACTTACTCAGCCATTGAGGTGACGTCACAAATCCTCCCACAAAACGCCGGGTCCCTCCAGTGTTTTTCCGGACACTCCCTAGAAACATTCAGTTGCCACCCACACAAACACCCTCTTCTTCTCAATCTTCTTGTGATCTCCGGACCGTCGCACCTACGCATTGTGGCGCATACGCATGTGCAGTGCAGACCTGATTGCCCGCTGGGTGAAAATAAATTGAAGCGATCTGGTCTGAATAAGCCACAATGTCTATTCACGGGAGACAGAGGGGCTGGGGCATGGTCAGCAGCTCACAGAGCACCTATAATGACAAAAATGGGAGACATGGCTCATGATCGCGATATACCTGCGAAGGTACGCCCTCTACTGATTGACAGGCAGAGGCATTCGCATTTTCTGCGGGGCACCCGGAGAAAATGTAGGCACATGCACAGGATGGACCCTGCGTATATGCCCCCATCCTCTTCATAGTTTTTGCGGTTGGAACGAGCAGTGTGAAAACATCAATCGATGGGGGTAATTCCAAGTTGATCGCAGCAGGAATTTTGTTAGCAGTTGGGCAAAACCATGTGTACTGCAGGGGAGGCAGATATAACATGTGCTGAAAGAGTTAGATTTGGGTGAGTTAATTTGTTTCTGTGCATGGTAAATACTGACTGCTTTATTTTTACACTGCAAATCAGATTGCAGATTGAACACACCACACCCAAATCTAACTCTGGTGGTCATTCCGAGTTGTTCGCTCGGTAATTTTCTTCGCATCGCAGCGATTTTCCGATTATTGCGCATGCGCAATGTTCGCACTGTGACTGCGCCAAGTAAATTTGCTATACAGTTAGGAATTTTACTCACGGCATTACGAGGTTTTTTCTTCGTTCTGGTGATCGGAGTGTGATTGACAGGAAGTGGGTGTTTCTGGGCGGAAACTGGTCATTTTATGGGCGTGTGGGGAAAAACGCTACCGTTTCTGGGAAAAACGCGGGAGTGGCTGGAGAAACGGAGGAGTGTCTGGGCGAACGCTGGGTGTGTTTGTGACGTCAAACCAGGAACGACAAGCACTGAACTGATCGCACTGGCAGAGTAAGTCTCGAGCTATTCAGAAACTGCACAGAGATGTCTTTTCGCAATATTGCGAATCTTTCTTTCGCAATTTTAAGATGCTAAGATTCACTCCCAGTAGGCGGCGGCTTAGCGTGTGCAATGATGCTAAAAGCAGCTTGCGAGCGATCAACTCGGAATGAGGGCCTCTCTCTGCACATGTTAAATCTGCCTTCCCTGCAGTGCACATGGGGGGTAATTCTGAGTTGATCGCAGCAGGATTTTTGTTAGCAGTTGGGCAAAACCATGTGCACTGCATTTACGAACAGATTATTTTTTATATAAATTTTAAAATGTTAGTAAATGTGTGTTTTTTTCAACCTGGAAGCCCAACATCGATTAAGATCGATCTTAAATAGACCCCTGGGTTTTAAGGATAACCATGGTTGAGTCCAATGGTTAATTCACATTGACCGAAGTTCTAATTAAGTAGTGATGTGCACCGGAAATTTTTCGGGTTTTGTGTTTTGGTTTTGGGTTCGGTTCCGTGGCCGTGTTTTGGGTTCGGACGCGTTTTGGCAAAACCTCACCGAAATTTTTTTGTCGGATTCGGGTGTGTTTTGGATTCGGGTGTTTTTTTCAAAAAACCCTAAAAAACAGCTTAAATCATAGAATTTGGGGGTCATTTTGATCCCATAGTATTATTAACCTCAATAACCATAATTTCCACTCATTTTCAGTCTTTTTTGAACACCTCACACCTCACAATATTATTTTAATTGGTATTTGGTACCGAGGACACAGTACCTCAATCAAGTCTATAGTTGGCTCTGAAATCAGCATTAAACTGGATCCACACTTAGATTATCTGTCCATTTATTTTTTCTAGTTGAAACAAAATTATGCTAATATGTGGCAGCAAATGACAATTGACCATTTGCTCCCAAACACTGGAAAACATCCAAAAATGGTCATTTAGATAAATTGGTTAAATCCATTTCATTTAGCTAATTTATCCAAACTACCTTTATTGTATCTTTGTGGGTGAATGATGTGTGGGTCAGTGTTGAGGGTGGTGGAGGAGATGGGTAATAGGCACAGCAGGGTGTGGACAGTCAAATAGTGTGCTTAGAGGTGCAGATAAATAGGGATATCTAATAATTCACCCACTATTCTATAGAATTATTAGATATCCCTATTTATCTGCATTACTCACCTAACACTCAGCATTTATCTACATGCTGATGCTATTCATAGCACTTAGCTTGCAAGTATTTTACCCATAAGGAGACACATTAGATGTTCCCTCTCTTTTCATTAAAGACGTCCCCAGCAACCATACTGTACTATACTATAACAGGAATAATTACTGTGGGGGATTATACCATTTGATCTGGAATAAAGGGAAAATATTGTGGAAAGAGTGCTGTAAGTGTATGATATGTAGAACTATTGCCAAGTTCTGACATTTGTCAAGTGAATTACTAATATACATTCAACTAATATTACATAGTGTCCAGTAATTCAGTATCAGACTAATTGATATAGTCAATTTGGATCAATAATAAAGACACAACACAGGTAGCGAACCTTGATATTAATAAATGTATTTCCATTTATTATATATGATAATTACATTATACAAACTTATTGTACTTTATTTCGTGTTTAGACAATTTTAACAAATTTATTAAAAGTTAATTTTTAAATCATCATTTGTGCGCCAGCAAAAGAGACATTCTTTTCTCTTCTCCTTTCCTGCATAACATTACTTGTCTCTGGTAGCACCCCCGAACGTCCTACAATTAATATTTAATATAACTGATGGACATTTATTGGGGCCTCTTCATACAAATATTTAGAATTTAATAGCTGGTGCAGAACACATCCCCTTCCCCCCATTACCTGTATATCTGGATTCACCAAGGAAATGCTGATGCTGACTCCAAGAAGAAAGGGAGTCTCTTCCCTATGAAGGTGAAGCCTTGTTTGGCGCCGGCCTAGTTAATTTGATCTCGGCAGCTCCCGCAGGTAAGTCAACCTTCTTGCACTATGTTCCCTCTCAACGGATAAAGACGCATCATTATCTGATGCAGTCATTTCGGCCCAATAGATATGCAAGAAGTTAAGATTCCCCTTTCTTTGCAGGTAGAGGAAGGAGAAGAGGGAAGAGGTCTGTAGCCTCTTCAAGATTGCAGGAGCAGAGATTGTCCTCTGCTTCTGCCAAATCCACTGCATGACGCTAGGGCTTTCTTGCAGGTGCCCGCACCAGTGGGGGCACGTCTAAAACTCTTCAGTCAGTTCTGGATTCATTCGGACCTGGACTCATGGGTTTTACAAATAGTGTCCCAAGGGTACAAACTGGGGTTTCAAGACGTTCCCCCTCACCGATTGTTCAAATCAGCCTTAGTCAGCAGGGAGAAGGTTTTTATTCAAGCCTCTTCGTGGTCCCGAAGCCGGACGGCTCAGTCAGACCAATCTGAAATCTGAAATCCCTCAATTTCTACCTAAAGAAATTCAATTTCAAGATGGAATCTCTCACGGTAGTGATCTCCAGTCCGGAGGAAGGAGATTTCATGGTTTTGGTAAACTTAAAGGATGCCTACTTACATGTTCCCATTTAGCCACTGCATCAAGCTACCTGAGGTTTGCAATTCAGGATTGTCATTACTAATTTCAGACGTTGCCATTTGGTCTGTCCACGGCTCCGAGGATTTTCACCAGGGTGATGGCGGAAATGATGGTTCTCCTTCGCAAACAAGGAGTCACAATTATCCCGTACTTGGATGTTCTCCTGATAAAGGCGAGATCCAGGGACCAGTTGGTGCAAAACATTGCACTCTCCCTGACAGTTCTTCAACAACATGGTTGGCTCCTAAACTTGCCAAAATCGCAGTTGGTCCCAATGACGCGGTTGTTGTTTTTGGGAGTGATACTGGACACAGAAGAGGTTTTCCTCCAGTGGAAAGGCTATGGAGATCCAGAGTCTGGTCAAACAAATTCTGAAACCAGCAAGAGTGTTAATCCATCAATGCATTCGGTTGCTGGGGAAGATGGTTGCGGCCTACGAGGCCATTCAGTTTGGCAGGTTCCATGCCAGAGTGTTCCAGTGGGACCTGTTGGACAAGTGGTCCGGATCCCACCTACACATGCACCGGAGGATAATCCTGTCTTCCAAGACCAGAATCTCACTCCATTGGTGGCTGCACAGTTCTCACCTCCTAGAGGGGCGATGGTTCGGGATCCAGGACTGGATCCTAGGGACCACGGATGCAACCCTTTCGAGGTGGGGAGCAGTCACACAGGGGGAAAACGTCCAAGGAAGATGGTCAAGTCAGGAAAGTTGTCTCCACATAAATATTCTGGAGTTAAGGGCCATTTAATAACAGCAGACACAGTACACACTGGGACGGGTGCCCAGCATCCTCTACGGACTAAGAGAAAAGGATTTACCGGTAGGTATTAAAATTCTAGTTTCTCTAATGTCCTAGAGTATGCTGGGGACTCCGTAAGGACCATGGGGATAGCAGGAGACATGGGCACTTTAAGAAAGACTCTAGTTCTGGGTGTGCACTGGCTCCTCCCTCTATGCCCCTCCTCCATACCTCAGTTTGATACTGTGCCCAGTGGAGACTGGGTGCTTTTCAGGAGCTCTCCTGAGCTTTCTGACAGAAAGTATTTTGTTAAGTTTTTAATTTTCAGGGAGCACTGCTGGCAACAGACTCCCTGCATCGAGGGACTGAGGGGAGAGAAGCAGCCCTACTCTCTGAGTTGCAAGGTCCTGCTTCTTAGGCTACTGGACACCATTAGCTCCAGAGGGATTGGTACGCAGGATCTCACCCTCGCCGTCCATCCCAGAGCCGCGCCGCCGTCCCCCTCGCAGATTCAGAAGATAGAAGCCGGGTGAGTATGAGAAGAAAAGAAGACTTCAGAGGCGGCAGAAGAGTTCATGATCTTCACTGAGGTAATGCACAGCACTGCAGCTGTGCACCATTGATCCCATACACCTCACATACTCCGGTCACTGTAAGGGTGCAGGGCGCAGGGGGGGCGCCCTGGGCAGCAATATAAACCTCTTTTTGGCAAAAATATAACATATATACAGCTGGGCACTGTATATGTATGAGCCCCTGCCAATTTTACAGTTTAAGCGGGACAGAAGCCCGCAACCGAGGGGGCGGGGCTTCTCCCTCAGCACTCACCAGCGCCATTTTTTCTCCACAGCACCGCTGAGAGGAAGCTGCCCGGACTCTCCCCTGCTTATACCACGGTAGACAAGAGGGTTGAAAAGAGAGGGGGGGCACATAATTAGGCGCAAATTACATACAGCAGCGCTACTGGACAAACATTAAGTTACTGTGTTATTCCTGGGTTATATAGCGCTGGGGTGTGTGCTGGCATACTCTCTCTCTCTGTCTCTCCAATGGGCCTTGTGGGGAAACTGTCTTCAGAAAAAGCATTCCCTGTGTGTGTGGTGTGTCGGTACACGTGTGTCGACATGTCTGAGGAAGAAGGCTATATTAGAGAGGAGCAGGAGCAAATGAATGTGGTGTCTCCGCCGACACCTGATTGGATGGATATGTGGAATGTTTTAAATGCTAGTGTAAACTCATTGCACAAAAGATTAGACAAGGCTGAAGCTTTGGGACAGTCAGGGTCTCAACCCATGCCTGATCCTATGTCGCAGGGACTGTCAGGGTCTCATAAGCGCCCACTATCCCAGATTGTTGACACAGATACCGACACGGATTCTGACTCCAGTGTCGATTACGTTGATGCAAAGTTACAGCCAAAATTGGCAAAATCCATTCGATATAGGATTATGGCAATAAAAGATGTTTTGCACATCACAGAGGAACCCCCTGTCCCTGACAAGAGGGTACATATGTACAAGGGAAAGAAGCCTGAGGTAACCTTTCCCCCCTCACACGAGCTGAACGAGTTATGTGAAAAAGCTTGGGAATCTCCAGATAAAAGACTGCAGATTTCCAAAAAGATTCTTATGGCGTATCCTTTCCCATCAACGGATAGGTTACGATGGGAATCCTCCCCTAGGATGGACAAAGCATTAACACGCACAGCTACAGCTGGAAAATCAATTTTTTTACCTTATGTTCCCTCACAGCATAAGAAAGCTCCGCATTATCAAATGCAGTCCTTTCGGTCACAAAGAAACAAGAAAGTGCGAGGTGCGTCCTTTCTTGCCAGAGGTGTGGGCAGAGGAAAAAAGCTGCACAACACAGCTAGTTCCCAGGAACAGAAGTCCTCCCCGGCCTCTACAAAATCTACTGCATGACGCTGGGGCTCCACTGGCGGAGTCCGGCCCATGTGATGTCATGCAGCCGCTCTGACCACGCCTCCTGTTTCTCCGTTGCCGACCCAATATTGAAACCCTGCCCCCGCACCGCTCCATCTCCGACTTGGAAATGGAGTGTTGTTGACCCCCCCTCGCCCCCCCCCCCCCCTGCACCGATTGACAAGCAGAGGCGATCGCATTATCTGCAGGCGGATGCGTATGCTCTTAGCAAATTTTGCAGTTGGATTGCTTATTGCGATTGCAATCCAACCTGAATCAGGCCCTATTACCTATCACAACGCACTGCGGGTAGTACAAAATGGGGTTAATATAGGAGAAAAACCCCCAGAGCTGTGCTCCTTAACTGTCCCTGGTGGCTAGTGGAGCAGCTGCCCAGTAATCAGTGTCCACGCCAGTGCGCACACGGCCCGCCCCCTACAGCCACGCTGGATCACGGTATAGTGTGGGCACAGAAGCCCCTTACCACCCTTTCATCAGCGGCCTCGTGATCCCGGAGGGCGGTGTGTGTGTGACTGACCTTAGGAAGAAACCGGAGCCTCCGCTGCAGTGACCCAGCAACCGGGGCACGGGAGTATACTGTGCCGCTGGGAGTGATGGAGCTGCAGTAAATATGTCTATTAGACCTAGCCTGCTGCAGCCCTTGTAGATTCTTATTAAAAAAGTTCTTATTTTCTTGTCAAAACTAATAGCTAAGAATAGGATGCCTGAGGCAGCCCCCTGTTAAGTGGCCTGCTACTGAAGGCACCAACTACAAACTGAGCTCCCTGTTCATGGAAGCGAGGTTATAGAGGAGGGGGCGCTGAGTATCTTGGGAACAGTCAAAAGCTTTGAGCTTGTTGGTGCCTCAGATCAAGATCCTACTCTACACCCCAATGTGAATCCTTGTGGAGTCCAGTGTACCCCACAGAAGAAAAAAATGTGTCACAACCATTGGCAGCAACATTAGAATAGCTGCTGATGGGCACAATTGAGAAAGGAAGGGGAGAAAACATTTGAATCCAGCACATATATGTAATTCGAATATGTAATTTGTACCTTCCTACTTTAAAATGTAATGGATGAACCTCACCCTGTGAGAACTATCTTCATGATCAAGAGATCTCATATGCAAGATAAGTATGTGTTGGGATAGGGCTGTGGAGGGCGGCTGCTCGGGCACACCCCCGTCAAGTTAAGGAGATTCAACTGAGGAAGCACAAGGGAACTCTCATCTGGGGACAACAACTGCAGGGAGAACACATTTTCAGATGAATGTGGGAGGGCAGAAGGCTGCCTAATACTGAAGCACCCCCAAACAACAAACCAAATGCAACAACTAGTGCAAGCATTCCTGGGGGAAGGCCTGCAGCAGATGGATCCAGTAACAGCTCCAGAGTTGCTCTACAAGACAAGTAAAAGGGTGTGAGCCCTGCAGCACCACCTGTACTTTGCATACACACATATATAGGACAGCATCTCTTATATGCCCCAGGGTCAATAAAATAGTATCCTTATCTAGGGTATCAATCCCCTCAGATAAGGTATCCGTCCATGCTGCTACAGCACTACACACCCAGGCCGACGCAATTGCCGGTCTGAGTAAGGTACCCGAATGTGTATAAATGGACTTCAGGGTTATCTCCTGTTTGCGGTCAGCAGACTCTTTGAGGGTAGCCGTATCCTGGGACGGGAGGGCTACCTTCTTGGATAAGCGTGTTAATGCTTTGTCCACCCTAGGGGAGGATTCACATCTTAACCTATCCATTGATGGGAAAGGATACGCCATAAGAATCCTTTTGGAAATCTGCAGTCTTTTATCTGGAGATTCCCAAGCTTTTTCACATAACTCGTTCAGCTCGTGTGAGGGGGGAAAGGTTACCTCAGGCTTCTTTCCCTTGTACATATGTACCCTCTTGTCAGGGACAGGGGGTTCCTCTGTGATGTGCAAAACATCTTTTATTGCCATAATCCTATATCGAATGGATTTTGCCAATTTTGGCTGTAACTTTGCATCAACGTAATCGACACTGGAGTCAGAATCCGTGTCGGTATCTGTGTCAACAATCTGGGATAGTGGGCACTTATGAGACCCTGACAGTCCCTGCGACATAGGATCAGGCATGGGTTGAGACCCTGACTGTCCCGAAGCTTCAGCCTTGTCTAATCTTTTGTGCAATGAGTTTACACTAGGGATGTGCACTTGAAATTTTTCGGATTTTGTGTTTTGGTTTTGGGTTCGGTTCCGCGGCCGTGTTTTGGGTTCGAACACGTTTTGGCAAAACCTCACCAAATTTTTTTTGTCGGATTCGGGTGTGTTTTGGATTCGGGTGTTTTTTTCAAAAAACCCTAAAAAACAGCTTAAATCATAGAATTTGGGGGTCATTTTGATCCCAAAGTATTATTAACCTCAAAAACCATAATTTCCACTCATTTTCAGTCTATTCTGAACACCTCACACCTCACAATATTATTTTTAGTCCTAAAATTTGCACCGAGGTCGCTGGATGACAAAGCTAAGCGACCCAAGTGGCCGACACAAACACCTGGCCCATCTAGGAGTGGCACTGCAGTGTCACGCAGGATGGCCCTTCCAAAAAACACTCCCCAAACAGCACATGATGCAAAGAAAAAAAGAGGCGCAATGAGGTAGCTGTGTGACTAAGCTCAATGACCCAAGTGGCCGACACAAACACCTGGCCCATCTAGGAGTGGCACTGCAGTGTCACGCAGGATGGCCCTTCCAAAAAACACCCCCCAAACAGCACATGACGCAAAGAAAAAAAGAGGCGCAATGAGGTAGCTGTGTGAGTAAGCTAAGCGACCCTAGTGGCCGACACAAACACCTGGCCCATCTAGGAGTGGCACTGCAGTGTCACGCAGGCTGGCCCTTCAAAAAACTACTCCCCAAACAGCACATGACGCAAAGAAAAAAAGAGGCGCAATGAGGTAGCTGCGTGAGTAAGCTAAGCGACCCTAGTGGCCGACACAAACACCTGGCCCATCTAGGAGTGGCACTGCAGTGTCACGCAGGATGGCCCTTCAAAAAACACTCCCCAAACAGCACATGACGCAAAGAAGAAAAAAAGAGGCGCAATGAGGTAGCTGTGTGAGTAAGCTAAGCGACCCTAGTGGCCGACACAAAAACCTGGCCCATCTAGGAGTGGCACTGCAGTGTCACGCAGGATGGCCCTTCAAAACAATACTCCCCAAACAGCACATGACGCAAAGAAAAATTAAAGAAAAAAGAGGTGCAAGATGGAATTGTCCTTGGGGCCCTCCCACCCACCCTTATGTTGTATAAACAGGACATGCACACTTTAACCAACCCATCATTTCAGTGACAGGGTCTGCCACACGACTGTGACTGAAATGACGGGTTGGTTTGGACCCCCACCAAAAAAGAAGCAATTAATCTCTCCTTGCACAAACTGGCTCTACAGAGGCAAGATGTCCACCTCATCATCATCCTCCGATATATCACCGTGTACATCCCCCTCCTCACAGATTATCAATTCGTCCCCACTGGAATCCACCATCTCAGCTCCCTGTGTACTTTGTGGAGGCAATTGCTGCTGGTCAATGTCTCCACGGAGGAATTGATTATAATTCATTTTAATGAACATCATCTTCTCCACATTTTCTGGAAGTAACCTCGTACGCCGATTGCTGACAAGGTGAGCGGCGGCACTAAACACTCTTTCGGAGTACACACTTGTGGGAGGGCAACTTAGGTAGAATAAAGCCAGTTTGTGCAAGGGCCTCCAAATTGCCTCTTTTTCCTGCCAGTATAAGTACGGACCGTCTGACGTGCCTACTTGGATGCGGTCACTCATATAATCCTCCACCATTCTTTCAATGGGGAGAGAATCATATGCAGTGCCAGTAGACGACATGTCCGTAATCGTTGGCAGGTCCTTCAGTCCGGACCAGATGTCAGCATCAGCAGTCGCTCCAGACTGCCCTGCATCACCGCCAGCAGGTGGGCTCGGAATTCTGAGCCTTTTCCTCGCACCCCCAGTTGCGGGAGAATGTGAAGGAGGAGATGTTGACAGGTCGCGTTCCGCTTGACTTGACAATTTTCTCACCAGCAGGTCTTTGAACCCCAGCAGACTTGTGTCTGCCGGAAAGAGAGATCCAAGGTAGGTTTTAAATCTAGGATCGAGCACGGTGGCCAAAATGTAGTGCTCTGATTTCAACAGATTGACCACCCGTGAATCCTTGTTAAGCGAATTAAGGGCTCCATCCACAAGTCCCACATGCCTAGTGGAATCGCTCTGTCTTAGCTCCTCCTTCAATGTCTCCAGCTTCTTCTGCAAAAGCCTGATGAGGGGAATGACCTGACTCAGGCTGGCAGTGTCTGAACTGACTTCACGTGTGGCAAGTTCAAAGGGCAGCAGAACCTTGCACAACGTTGAAATCATTCTCCACTGCGCTTGAGACAGGTGCATTCCACCTCCTATATCGTGCTCAATTGTATAGGCTTGAATGGCCTTTTGCTGCTCCTCCAACCTCTGAAGCATATAGAGGGTTGAATTCCACCTCGTTACCACTTCTTGCTTCAGATGATGGCAGGGCAGGTTCAGGCGTTTTTGGTGGTGCTCCAGTCTTCTGTACGTGGTGCCTGTACGCCGAAAGTGTCCCGCAATTCTTCTGGCCACCGACAGCATCTCTTGCACGCCCCTGTCGTTTTTTAAAAAATTCTGCACCACCAAATTCAAGGTATGTGCAAAACATGGGACGTGCTGGAATTTGCCCAGATTTAATGCACACACAATATTGCTGGCGTTGTCCGATGCCAAAAATCCACAGGAGAGTCCAATTGGGGTAAGCCATTCCGCGATGATCTTCCTCAGTTGCCGTAAGAGGTTTTCAGCTGTGTGCGTATTCTGGAAACCGGTGATACAAAGCGTAGCCTGCCTAGGAAAGAGTTGGCGTTTGCGAGATGCTGCTACTGGTGCCGCCGCTGCTGTTCTTGCGGCGGGAGTCCATACATCTACCCAGTGGGCTGTCACAGTCATATAGTCCTGACCCTGCCCTGCTCCACTTGTCCACATGTCCGTGGTTAAGTGGACATTGGGTACAGCTGCATTTTTTAGGACACTGGTGACTCTTTTTCTGAGGTCTGTGTACATTTTCGGTATCGCCTGCCTAGAGAAATGGAACCTAGATGGTATTTGGTACCGGGGACACAGTACCTCCAACAAGTCTCTAGTTGGCTCTGCAGTAATGATGGATACCGGAACCACGTTTCTCACCACCCAGGATGCCAAGGCCTCAGTTATCCGCTTTGCAGCAGGATGACTGCTGTGATATTTCATCTTCCTCGCAAAGGACTGTTGGACAGTCAATTGCTTGGTGGAAGTAGTAAAAGTGGTCTTACGACTTCCCCTCTGGGATGACCATCGACTCCCAGCAGCAACAACAGCAGCGCCAGCAGCAGTAGGCGTTACACGCAAGGATGCATCGGAGGAATCCCAGGCAGGAGAGGACTCGTCAGAATTGCCAGTGACATGGCCTGCAGGACTATTGGCATTCCTGGGGAAGGAGGAAATTGACACTGAGGGAGTTGGTGGGGTGGTTTGCGTGAGCTTGGTTACAAGAGGAAGGGATTTACTGGTCAGTGGACTGCTTCCGCTGTCGCCCAAAGTTTTTGAACTTGTCACTGACTTATTATGAATGCGCTGCAGGTGACGTATAAGGGAGGATGTTCCGAGGTGGTTAACGTCCTTACCCCTACTTATTACAGCTTGACAAAGGCAACACACGGCTTGACAAATGTTGTCCGCATTTCTGTTGAAATACTTCCACACCGAAGAGCTGATTTTTTGGGTATTTTCACCAGGCATGTCAATGGCCATATTCCTCCCACGGACAACAGGTGTCTCCCCTGGTGCCTGACTTAAACAAACCACCTCACCATCAGAATCCTCCTTGTCAATTTCCTCCCCAGCGCCAGCAACACCCATATCCTCCTCATCCTGGTGTACTTCAACACTGACATCTTCAATCTGACTATCAGGAACTGGACTGCGGGTGCTCCTTCCAGCACTTGCAGGGGGCGTGCAAATGGTGGAAGGCACATGCTCTTCACGTCCAGTGTTGGGAAGGTCAGGCATCGCAACCGACACAATTGGACTCTCCTTGTGGATTTGGGATTTCGAAGAACGCACAGTTCTTTGCTGTGCTTTTGCCAGCTTGAGTCTTTTAATTTTTCTAGCGAGAGGCTGAGTGCTTCCATCCTCATGTGAAGCTGAACCACTAGCCATGAACATAGGCCAGGGCCTCAGCCGTTCCTTGCCACTCCGTGTGGTAAATGGCATATTGGCAAGTTTACGCTTCTCCTCCGACAATTTTATTTTAGATTTTTGAGTCCTTTTTTTACTGATATTTGGTGTTTTGGATTTTACATGCTCTGTACTATGACATTGGGCATCGGCCTTGGCAGACGACGTCGATGGAATTTCATCGTCTCGGCCATGACTAGTGGCAGCAGCTTCAGCACGAGGTGGAAGTCGATCTTGATCTTTCCCTATTTTTGGAACCTCAACATTTTTGTTCTCCATATTTTAATAGGCACAACTAAAAGGCACCTCAGGTAAACAATGGAGATGGATGGATACTAGTATACTTATGGATGACGAGCGACTGCCGACACAGAGGTAGCTACAGCCGTGGACTACCGTACTGTGTCTGCTGCTAATATAGACTGGATGATAATGAGATAAAATTAAAATATATATATATATCAGACTAGTACTGCAGCCGGACAGGTATATATTATGTAATGACGGACCTGCTGGACACTGTCTGTCAGCACTGCAGACTCCTAAAGTAAGCTACTAGTATCAAGAAGATAGGAAAAAAAAAAACCACGGGTAGGTGGTATACAATTATGGATGGACGAGCGACTGCCGACACAGAGGTAGCTACAGCCGTGGACTACCGTACTGTGTCTGCTGCTAATATAGACTGGATGATAATGAGATAAAATTAAAATATATATATATATATATATATATATATATATCACACTAGTACTGCAGCCGGACAGGTATATATTATGTAATGACGGACCTGCTGGACACTGTCTGTCAGCACTGCAGACTCCTAAAGTAAGCTACTAGTATCAAGAAGATAGAAAAAAAAAAAACCACGGGTAGGTGGTATACAATTATGGATGGACGAGCGACTGCCGACACAGAGGTAGCTACAGCCGTGGACTACCGTACTGTGTCTGCTGCTAATATAGACTGGATGATAATGAGATAAAATGAATATATATATATATATATCACACTAGTACTGCAGCCGGACAGGTATATATTATGTAATGACGGACCTGCTGGACACTGTCTGCAGAATGCGTTTATAAAAACACCACACGACGAGTGTTTAACTTTTTCAGGCAGACAATCACAATATACTGGTGGTCAGCAGACAATCACAATATACTGGTGGTCAGTGGTCACTGGTCAGTCACACTGGCAGTGGCACTCTGGCAGCAAAAGTGTGCACTGTACTTAAAATATGTACTCCTGCTATAACTTCTCGCCAGTCTCCCCCACAATTAAGCTGTGTGAGCAGTGAGCACTCAGCACAGTCAGATAATGATATACAGTATTACATATGATGCAGCACACTGGGCTGAGCACAGATATGGTATGTGACTGTGTCACACTGTGTATCGTTTTTTTTCAGGCAGAGAACGGATTAATTAAACTGGTGGTGGTCACTGGTCACTGGTCACACTATCAGCAAGTAGTACTCCGTCCTAAGCAGGCAATCACAATATACTGGTGGTCAGTGTGGTCACTGGTCAGTCACACTGGCAGTGTGGCACTCTGGCAGCAAAAGTGTGCACTGTACTTAAAATATATTATTTATGTACTCCTGCTCTAACTGCTCCCCAGTCTCCCCCACAATTAAGCTGTGTGAGCAGTGAGCACTCAGCACAGTCAGATATACAGTACAGGTTGAGTATCCCATATCCATATATTCCGAAATACGGAATATTCCGAAATACGGACTTTTTTGAGTGAGACTGAGATAGTGAAATCTTTGTTTTTTGATGGCTCAATGTACACAAACTTTGTTTAATACACAAAGTTATTAATAATATTGTATTAAATGACCTTCAGGCTGTGTATATAAGGTGTATATGAAACATAAATGAATTGTGTGTATGTACACACACTTTGTTTAATGCACAAAGTTATAAAAAATATTGGCTAAAATTACCTTCAGGCTGTTTGTATAAGGTGTATATGATACATAAATGCATTCTGTGCTTAGATTTAGGTCCCATCACCATGATATCTCATTATGGTATCTAATTATTCCAAAATACGGAAAAATCCGATATCCAAAATACCTCTGGTCCCAAGCATTTTGGATAAGGGATACTCAACCTGTATTACATATGATGATGCAGCACACTGAGGCTGAGCACAGATATGGTATGTGACTGTGTCACACTGTGTATCATTTTTTTTCAGGCAGAGAACGGATTAATTAAACTGGTGGTCAATGGTCACTGGTCACACTATCAGCAAGTAGTAGTACTCCAGTCCTAATATGCTCCCCAAAATTAGTAAATACTAAATAGTGTCTCTAACTCTCTACTCTCTTCTCTATAAACGGAGAGGACGCCAGCCACGTCCTCTCCCTATCAATCTCAATGCACGTGTGAAAATGGCGGCGACGTGCGGCTCCTTATATAGAATCCGAGTCTCGCGATAGAATCCGAGGCTCGCGAGAATCCGACAGCGGGATGATGACGTTCGGGCGCGCTCGGGTTAACCGAGCAAGGCGGGAGGATCCGAGCCTGCTCGGCCCCGTGTAAAAAAAGCTGAAGTTCGGCGGGTTCGGATTCCGAGAAACCGAACCCGCTCATCACTAGTTTACACTAGCATTTAAAACATTCCACATATCCATCCAATCAGCTGTCGGCGGAGACACCACATTAATTTGCTCCCGCTCCTATCTAATATAGCCTTCTTCCTCAGACATGTCGACACACGTGTACCGACACACCACACACACAGGGAATGCTTTTTCTGAAGACAGTTTCCCCACAAGGCCCTTTGGAGAGACAGAGAGAGAGAGTATGCCAGCACATGAGCACACACCCCAGCGCTATATAACCCAGGAATAACACAGTAACTTAATGTTTGCTCAGTAGTGCTGCTGTATGTAATTTGCGCCGAATTATGTGCCCCCCCCCCTCTTTTCAACCCTCTTGTCTACCGTGGTTTCAGCAGGGGAGAGTCTGGGGAGCTTCCTCAGCGGTACTGTGGAGAAAAAATGGCGCTGGTGAGTACTGAGGGAGAAGCCCCGCCCCCTCGGCGGCGGGCTTCTGTCCCGCTTAAACTGTAAAATTGGCGGGGGCTCATACATATATACAGTGCCCAGCTGTATATGTGTTATATTTTTGGCAAAAAGAGGTTTATATTGCTGCCCAGGGTGCCCCCCCTGCGCCCTGCACCCTTACAGTGACCAGAGTATATGAGGTGTATGGGAGCAATGGCGCACAGCTGCAGTGCTGTGCGTTACTTCAGTGAAGATCATGAAATCTTCTGCCGCCGCTGAAGTCTTTCTTTTCTTCTCATACTCACCCGGCTTCTATCTTCCGGCTCTGCGAGGGGGACGGCGGCGCGGCTCTGGGACGGACGGCGAGGGTGAGATCCTGCGTACCAATCCCTCTCGAGCTAATGGTGTCCAGTAGCCTAAGAAGCAGGACCTTGCAACTCAGAGAGTAGGGCTGCTTCTCTCCCCTCAGTCCCTTGATGCAGGGAGTCTGTTGCCAGCAGTGCTCCCTGAAAATTAAAAACCTAACAAAATACTTTCTGTCAGAAAGCTCAGGAGAGCTCCTGAAAAGCACCCAGTTTCCACTGGGCACAGTATCAAACTGAGGTATGGAGAAGGGGCATAGAGGGAGGAGCCACTGCACACCCAGAACTAAAGTCTTTCTTAAAGTGCCCATGTCTCCTGCGGAGCCCGTCTATCCCCATGGTCCTTACGGAGTCCCCAGCATCCTCTAGGACGTTAGAGAAAATAGGATTTTAATACCTACCGGTAAATCCTTTTCTCTTAGTCCGTAGAAGATGCTGGGCACCCGTCCCAGTGCGTACTGTGTCTGCAGTTGTTAAATGGCCCTTAACTCCAGAACATTTATGTGAAGACAACTTTCCCGACTTGACATTCTTCCTTGGATGTTTTCCCCCTTTGTGACTGCTCCCCAGCCTCGGAGGGTTGCATCCGTGGTCCCTAGGATCCAGTCCTGGATCCCGAACCATCGCCCCTCTAGGAGGTGAGAACTGTGCAGCCGCCAATGGAGTGATATTCTGGTCTTGGAAGACAGGATTATCCTCCGGTGCATGTGTAGGTGGGATCCGGACCACTTGTCCAACAGGTCCCACTGGAACACTCTAGCATGGAACCTGCCAAACTGAATGGCCTCGTAGGCCGCAACCATCTTCCCCAGCAACCGAATGCATTGATGGATTAACACTCTTGCTGGTTTCAGAATTTGTTTGACCAGACTCTGGATCTCCATAGCCTTTCCACTGGAAGAAAACCTCTTCTGTGTCCAGTATCACTCCCAAAAACAACAACCGCGTCATTGGGACCAACTGCGATTTTGGCAAGTTTAGGAGCCAACCATGTTGTTGAAGAACTGTCAGGGAGAGTGCAATGTTTTGCAACAACTGGTCCCTGGATCTCGCCTTTATCAAGAGATCATCCAAGTACGGGATAAATGTGACTCCTTGCTTGCGAAGGAGAACCATCATTTCCGCCATCACCCTGGTGAAAATCCTCGGAGCCGTGGACAGACCAAACGGCAACGTCTGAAATTGGTAATGACAATCCTGAATTGCAAACCTCAGGTAGCTTGATGCAGTGGCTAAACGGGAACATGTAAGTAGGCATCCTTATGTTTACCAAAACCATGAAATCTCCTTCCTCCGGACTGGAGATCCCTACCCTGAGAGATTCCATCTTGAAATTGAATTTCTTTAGGTAGAAATTGAGGGATTTCAGATTTAAGATTGGTCTGACTGAGCCGTCCGGCTTCGGGACCGCGAAGAGGTTTGAATAAAAGCCTTCTCCCTGCTGACTAAGGCCGATTTGAACAATCGGTGAGGGGGAACGTCTTGAAACCCCAGTTTGTACCCTTGGGACACTATTTGTAAAACCCACGAGTCCAGGTCCAAATTAATCCAGAACTGACTGAAGTGTTTTAGACGTGCCCCCACTGGTGCGGGCTCCTGCAAGAGAGCCCCAGCGTCATGCAGTGGATTTGGCAGAAGCAGAGGACGATCTCTGCTCCTGCGATCTTGAAGAGGCTACAGACCTCTTCCCTCTTCTCCTTCCTCTACCTGCAAAGAAAGGAGAATCTTAACTTCTTGCATATCTATTGGGCCAAAATGACTGCGTTAGATAATGATGCGTCTTCATCCGTTGAGAGGGAACATAGGGCAAGAAGGTTGACTTACCTGCGGGAGCTGCCGAGATCAAATTAACTAGGCCGTCGCCAAACAAGGCTTCACCTTCATAGGGAAGAGACTCCCTTTCTTCTTGGAGTCAGCATCAGCATTCCCTTGGTGAATCCACAATGCCCTCCTATCCGAGACTGCCATGAAATTGGCCCGTGAACTCAAGAGTCCTATATCCCTTGCAGTCGTAAGTATGCTGCAGTGTCCTTGATATGATCCAATGTAAGGAGCATCCCATGTCTCCAGGATATCTATATCGGATGACAAGGTATTCGACCAATTCTTGAATACTACTACTCACCCATGCGCATGTAATGGCAGGTCTAAGTAATGTACCCGTGGTTACATAACTAGAAATAATGTAGCTTCCTGCATACGATCCGCTGGATTTGTGACAGGGCCCCGTGCAGAACAGGGGGTGACTCCCACTTTATTCTGTCCGCGGCAGGAAATGAATAAACAACCGGAAACCTTTTGGGGATTTGAAACCATCTTGTCGAGCTGGCCCAGACTTTCTCAAACAGAGATGGAGGAACGTTACATCAGCTTTCATTATATATCTATATATACATACATATAGACCCCTTTGTCAGGAACAGCAGGGTCCTCGGTGATGTTAATATGTCCTTAATATCCACAATCATGTACTGAATGCTCCTTGCCAATATTGGATCTAATCAGGAAATATTATGGTCGACATAGGAATCAGTATCCGAGTCAGTATCAGTGTGTAGTAACTGGGCAAAATAACATTTTTGCTGGGCCTGAGGGAAAAGAAGCATAGCCATGAACATCACATCTTTTCTCTACGTCTGTGTCTGGGACACAGATTTATCCAACCTCACTCTGATATTACTGAAACTTTCACCCAGTCAGTTATTGGTGGTGCCAACAGGGCCACCATCATATGTCTGCATTCCTAATATAGTTTCCTCTTGGGAAAAACATTCAGCCACCGACATGTTGACACACATGTACCAAGTACCCACAGACACATCGGCTTATGGGGGATAGACCTACAGTAAATCTGTCAGAGGGACAAATGGGATTTTTCAGCTCACAACCCAGCGTCAAAAGTACACAGTCTGGGAAATAATAAACTCTATAGTGATAGACTTGTAACGCTCTATAGATGTGCTGGTGAGGTGAGGAAGAAGCCCCGCCGCTGTAATGGCACGCTTCTGTCCCGCTCAGAAACAAATAATTAATTACGCTGGTGGGGTAAGGACAGTGCTCAGGTACTAATGTCCACTTTTGCCAGCCTTTTGTGAGGAATTTATGCTGCCCAGGGTGCCCCCCCCCCCACGCCCTGCACCCTGCAGTGCCTGTGTTTGTGTGGGAGCATGGCGCACAGCATTCCGCTCGCTGCGTGGTACCTCAGAATGCCATCTGTTCTTCTGCTACTCGCCTGTCTTCTGACTTCTGGCTCTGTAAGGGGCTGACGGCAGGCTATGGGAGTGGGCATCTAGGCGTACCCAGCGATCAGCACCCTCAGGAGCTAATGGTGTCCTGTCAGCCAGAAGTAGAGCCATTGAACTCACTAGAAGTTGGTCATACTTCTCTCCCCTAAGTCCCACGAAGCAGGGAGACTGTTGCCAGCAGCCTCCCTGAAAATAAGAAAAACTAACATAAGTCTTTTCAGAGAAACTCAGTAGAGCTCCCCTGTAGTGCATCCAGTCTCACTGGGCACAATTCTAAAACTGGAGTCTGGAGGAGGGGCATAGAGGGAGGAGACAGTTCACACCCTTTGAAAGTCTTTAAGTGCCCATGGTTCTTAATGTGATCCCAGCATCCTCTAGGACGTATGAGAAAACAAATAACGCACACACGAGGAGGAGAGAACAAAGGAAGCAATAAGGAGGGGAGGGGAGGGGGGGGGGGAGGTAAGGTAAGGTAGTAAAGGCATATTGGATAAACTACAACCTTATACATATTCATTAATGGCCCTCATTCCGAGTTGATCGCTCGCAAGGCGATTTTAGCAGAGTTACACACGCTAAGCCGCCGCCTACTGGGAGTGAATCTTAGCTTCTTAAAATTGCGAACGATGTATTCGCAATATTGCGATTACAAACTACTTAGCAGTTTCAGAGTAGCTTCAGACTTACTCGGCATCTGCGATCAGTTCAGTGCTTGTCGTTCCTGGTTTGACGTCACAAACACACCCAGCGTTCGCCCAGACACTCCCCCGTTTCTCCGGCCACTCCTGCGTTTTTTCCGGAAATGGTAGCGTTTTGATCCACACGCCCATAAAACGCCGTGTTTCCGCCCAGTAACACCCATTTCCTGTCAATCACACTACGATCGCCGGAGCGAAGAAAAAGCCGTGAGTAAAAATACTATCTTCATTGTTAAATTACTTGGCGCAGTCGCAGTGCGAATATTGCGCATGCGTACTAAGCGGAATTTCACTGCGATGCGATGAAAATTACCGAGCGATCAACTCGGAATGAGGGCCCATGTACCAGTAGTTAGAAGTAGAAGAGCTCTAACAGAAACCACAAAGCTTATCTAAAGCCACACCACACTGGATATGCCCAATCTCATTTGATCTTTGAAGCAAAGCAGTATTGGACTTTGTTACTACCAAGCAGTCTCCCATCCATGTATTATCAGATTCTTTAGGTGTTTTTAAACTACCAACACCCTTTTCTTGGTACATTTAATTTTTACACGTATTCTTTTATGTACCAGAAGTTAGAAGTAGAAACGCTCTAACAGAAACCACCAGCTCATCTACAGCCACAGCACACTGGATTTGCCCAATCTCTCCTGATCATGGAAGCTGAGCAGTATTGGTCCTGGTTTTAGTACTTGGATGGGAGACCACCAGGAAATACCAGGAGCTGTGTGTATTTTTACAATACCAACACCGTTCTCTTGATGCATTCCATTTTGAAACATTGGGGCAGATCTATTAAGCCTGGTGAACTGATAAAGTGCAAGGTGATAAAGTGCCAGCCAGTCAGCTCCTAACTGTCATTTTTCAAACCCAGCCTGTGACATGGCAATTAGGAGCTGATTGGCTGGTACTTTATCACCATGCAAATTATAATTTCACCGGGTTTAATAAATCGGCCACTTATTCATTTATGTACTAGTAGTTAGAAGTAGAAGAACTCTAACAGAAACCACTAAGCTCATCTACAGCCACACCACACTGTATATGCCCAATATCACCTGATCTTAGGCCTGGTTTGTTCTTGGATGTGAGACCACCTGGGAATACCAGGTGCTGTAGGTAGTTTTATACTACCAACACCGTTCTCTTGATGCATTCTATTTTGAAACTTATTCATTGATGTAGAAGTTAGAAACAGCAAAAATCATCTACAGCCGCATCACACTGGATATGTCCAATCTCATCTGATGTTGGAAGCTAAGCAGTGTTGTGCCTGGTTAGTTTTTGGATTTCAGGTCCTGCCTTCTGGTTTGGCCACGGCACCTCAGAAATTCACCAAGGTCATGGCCGTGATGACGACCCTTCACCATCGGTGGACCAGGGAGGAATCTCTCCTCCCGATAAACATTCTGGAATTGTGGGCAGTGTTCAATTCATTGATACTGGCCCTGCCTCTAGTACAGAACAGGCCTGTTCAAGTACAATCGGACAACGCCACCACGGTAGTGTACACAAATCATCAAGTCGGCACTCGAAACTGCATGGCAAAGCTGGAAGTATCAAAAATCCTCAGTTGGGTAGAACGTCATCTGCCAGCAATATCGGCAGTGTTCATTCCCGGAGTCCTCAACTGGGAAGCGGATTTCCTCAGTCGTCAGGACGTTCACGCTGGAGAGTGGAGAGGCTGCAGCAGAAATATCTGCACTGGTGTCAGTAGGTGACTGAGGCAGGGATGACTGGGAGATAGTGGGTGACTGAAGCATGTATGAGTGGGAGATAGTGGGTGACTGAAGCCGGGGTGACTGGGAGATAGTGGGTGACTGATGCAGGGGTGACAGTGATAGTGGTTGACTGAGGCAGGGGTGACAGGGAGATAGTGGGTTACTGAGGGAGGGGTGATAGGAAGTGGTTGGGTAAGTATGGGAAGAAAGTGGGTGACAGGGATAATAAATGAATAAGGCAGGGATGATAGGGAGATAGTGGATGACTGTGGCAGGGGTGACAGGGACAGTAAGAGACTGAGGCAGGGTTGACAGGGATAGTGGGTGACTGAAGCAGGGGTGATAGGGTGACAGTGGGTGACTGAGGCAGGGGTGACAGGTATAGTGGTTGACTGAGGCAGCGGTGACTGGGAGATAGTGGGTAACTGAGGCAGGGGTGACAGGGAAAGTGTGTGACTCAGGCAGGGGTGATAGGGAGATAGTGGGCAGCATATCTCTGCCTCACTGCAGCAGCACATTCCTGCTTCACTGACAGCAGCACATCCCTGCAACGTTGACAGCAACACATCCCTGCAACATTGACGGCAGCACATCCCTGCCTCATTGACGGCAGCACATCCCTGCCTCACTTATAGCAGCACATCCCTGCCTCGCTGACAGCAGCACATCACTGCCTCGCTGACAGCAGCACATCACTGCTTCACTGACATCAGCACATCACTGCTTCACTGACAGCTGTATATAGGGCCTAATTAAGACCTGATCCCTGCTGTGCATATTCACACAACAGGAGATCAGGTCTGAAGTGCGTGTGTGCTGGTGCCACAGTGCACCGGCACATGCCAGGATGCGATCAGCATCTCTGCCCTGTGAGCGCCTCTGCCTGATTGACAGGCAGAGGCGGTCACTGGACAGGAGGAGTCGGGCCAGCGGCGTTGTGCCACCATTTTGGGGGCACAGTCAGGACAACGCAGACATGACCGGACCGTA